>NC_137607.1:39535684-39618184 GCF_963280865.1 Gymnoscopelus braueri | reverse complement strand
GGTGTGGGCTTTGTGATGTCACTAAAGCGCTGTTTCTCTATTGGCACGTTTGACCCTCAAGGTTTCAGCCTCCAGGAAGAAACTCCAAATAGTCAGAGAAGACATAAAACACCATAAAAACACCACCGGGGGGCTTAATGAAGTTCTATCAACCTCATAGACACATGAAAAACAGAAAAAGTGCAAAAACATGGCACCACCTCTTTAAGTATTGGAAGCCTTTCCCCGCTATTGAAATTGGGAAAGACATCCATTATAGAGATATATGGCCCTATTTCCGCCGGTGCCTTACCCATTATCCTTAAACTTCTTTTTTTTACTATTTTTAAAAACATTTTCAAATAGTTCAACTAGCTGATTGTAGATTGGCTATTTGAACTATTTGAAAATGTTTTTAAAAATAGAAAAAAATGGCAAAACATTTTAGGGATAATGGTAAGCGAAAATAGGGCCCATCCTGTAAAACCCAATCTATCGATCCTTAACTAACCCTAAACCTTTATTTTCTCATGTTTTTTTTTTGTGGTGGTGGTGTTTTTGTTCCCTCCCACATACCCTCTCCGTCTCCCCAAACAGCCCTTTGGCCTTCTACTAATGATGTAAGCTATAACGTTTTGGAGAACACACAATATTCTACTTGACAGATGTGACTTGCTCGGCATGCCATCGCTGTCACTTCAATTACCAGGCAAGTGCAGAGTTATAGCTATGCTGATTTTTTTCCCTGCCCTTAATGATCAGATTAGAGGTACTAATTAAAAAAAATAAAAAAAGATATTACAAGCCGCCCTAACGCTTCTCTGGGTGCCGATGAGTGAGGGCAAAGTTATTATTCTTTTGAACTCCTGCGGTGAGGGGGCCAGAAGGCGGACTTTCAAAGCAGCATGACGTTTGCTGTTTGCTATTCCTCTTTAACGTTTTTTAATTCCTGTGCCAGAGATTTATGTCTTGATATGCATCCTGAAGTTTTTATTGTATTTATTTATTTATTACTTACTTCAAAGGGGGATCATTTAAATATACCTCACAGGCAATCGGTGCTTTTTTTTCGTTCAGAGCCTTTCTACAGTATCTCTCTCTCGCTCTCTCTCTGTGTGTCTCCCACTCTCTCTGTGTCTGTCTGTCTGTCTGTCTCTCTCTCTGTCTGTGTGTCTGTGTCTCTCTCTCTCTCTCTGTCTGTCTCTCGCTCTCCCCCTCTCTCCCCTTCTGTCTGTCTGTCTGTCTCTCTGTCTGTGTGTCTGTGTCTGTGTGTGTGTGTGTGTGTGTCTGTGTGTGTGTGTGTGTGTGTGTGTCTGTCTCTCTCTCTCTCTCTCTCTCTCTCTCTCTCTCTCTCTCTCTCTCTCTCTCTCTCTCTCTCTCTCTCTCTCTCTCTCTCTCTCTCTCTCTGTGTGTGCATCTGTCTCTCTACCTCCTCCTGGTGCCTCCCTTTGTCTGTTGTTTTATTACCTTTGTCTATCTTTTTTATTTGTTCTCCACACAGGGCTGTTCTGTGTATTGATATCCACTATTTAACAGACCGGTATGGGTTTTACAGCCCTGTTATGAGTGTGAATGGTATTCAACCTCAGGATCCAAATCATGCTGTCAGCATGCTCTGAGTGCGCGCCGTGCTTTTCCCCGGCTAGAAAAACAGCCTGTGTGATGCTGGATGGAGACGCTTCTCCCACTTTTAAGATGATGTATAGCGGCTTTAAAGCCGAGCACTTAAACTCAAGTATTCTCAACCGTGGGACCCAGTGCCCCCGACATTTACTGAGCAGCATCACAGCTAAAACCTAACAAATGTTACGAGGAGAGAGAGAATGGAGGATAAAACATCTTAGGAAAAGAATGGTCTGGAGACACAAATCAGTGTTAAAAAAAAGTTGTTTTAATAATAATGAATATGGCGATAATTATAATACAATATATATATATATAAATGATATACGTGTACTCAATCACACGTGTTGCATTCTGTTTAACAACGCTTGCCTCAGATTGCAACAGCCCACCAACATTTTATATACATCTTATTGAACAAATTGGCTTTTGGGTGAGCAGTGGGTGGGGTGGGTGTCACAAACGTAGCATTAGGATGTGATTGGCCAACAAATGTCACAAACGTAACATCCGGATTTGATTGGCCAAGCTTTGCGTGATGTAGTGTTCTGATCAGCGCAACTAGATTTTCAGGCTTGTGTGTGTGTGTGTGTGTGTTCTTTGTTGTTTATTGGTGAGTGTGTGTGTGTGTATTACCAAAGAAATACTGAGAAAGACATAGTTAACTTTGCCCTAGATTGAAGGTCAGTTTAGACCTGGAAATGATTTCCTATGGATTTTCTGTCCTCCCAACACCTTGTCCCACCTTGCTGAATGGGAGGGGGGTTGTCTGTGGCCGTGCCCTCAGAGAGTGCAGACTTCCTCCTTCGACCGCTACATCATGTGTTTCTATTTCCTGTCACGCGTGGCCGCTTCGACAGCCCATCAACATAATTACAATGACATTTGAAGTGATTCACAGCAGATTCTCTAATATTTTCTTAGCCTGGTCATTATTCCCGACGTGCAGATGCGATTCACGCCGAAGTGTCAAGGAAAACATTATTGAGTGAGTGAAAATTGTTGTTGTGCTAGTCAGTTTGGTGATGGACCTGTTGGCCAATTTATTTATCCAAGTGTCAGTTATTCAGACAAATGTGTGTAGCACCAAATGCAGGGTTGATTTATTCATTTTTTAGCCTGTCAACAAACTGTGGGCTTGGCCATTAATCACCATACATTTGATCAGAATGCAGTGAACCTCTACGGTTTCCTGTGATGGGAGGACGATGGAAGGCTGCATCAGATCTTGTTCAGCTAATTGGATTAGTCCAGCTAATGGCCGTTTAGATGGCGGATAACAGAGGGGCCTTTTCCTCCACAAATGCATGGATGGAAACGGAAGCTATTGGGTATTTGAATTACGTTAGAGATAAAGAGCTCGCAACAGCAACGATAATGTTTGATAGTGCTTGCTTTGGACTTCTTAGAGAGTCTTAATCTATCCCGGTACTTTTTTGCAAATATCCTTTGGCATAGCCTGCGTTGTAAGTGTAAGTCACAATGTTGCCAGGTAGTCCTTTTTTACGGTGTGGCGCCTAGAGGGCTAGCCATATAGAACAGCGTTTGTCCGTATGTATCCCAAGTGTATGTAAGACCATGCATGGCTCATCACACAAACCACTGCGTCACATTTCTTGTGCATGCCGCCACCAGGCCAAAGAAGTATATCCCAGAATATTTTTTAAATCTGTCAAAGAAATTGTTTTTGTGTGTGAGATTTTATCATCTCAGATCCACCGTCTCTTCAGACCAGTCTGCAGCCATGTGGAACTCCATATTTGGTTAAGACTGATCAGAGTCTGCACAGGGAAGCCATGCCATTCCTAGACTCTGTCTTGTTAAGGTGTTTTAATGCTGTGTAGAAATTCTTCCATGGCTGTTTGTTTTCTAGAGGACTTTGTTCTCATTTTCACAATCTAGGTGTGACAGGTTTTACAGATTTGTGTATAATGTGTGAAGCTTTGCGCTTGCCAAGTTGACAAGTGACTTCTAAATTGTGCAAAAACGCTGGGTGCAATCTTCATTTAGACCGTTACTCTCACCACCGTTTGCAGTTACAACACTCGGAGTGGTTTCCAAAAGCATTATCGCAAACTCCTTTGAGAAGAACAACAGTGAACTTTACAGCGCTGAGGGAATTGAATTAAAATTACAATACCTGCATGCACCAGCTGCCTAACTCAAATTGCTCAGCTGTTATAGGCTTCTCTGTGCAATATCCTGCCATTGAGCTCTCTGTGAGGCACATTTAATAATAAAGCTGTCTCTGGTGTATGGATTTCCCAGCACAGGTCGTGAAAATTGTAATAGAGGGAACAGATCTGTGACTTTACGGGCCTAAATGGAGTGAGGGTCCACTATTCTCCCTCCAGAGTCTCTCTCACTGTTGTTTCTTTGGCATCCTCTGGAAATGACCGCACACTCGCTTAATGGCCAGCGTTGAAAGTGCCTTTAAAAAAAATATATGAAATTACCCAAGTAAGTATCTGCTGCATGACTATTCTAGTTGGGGAGAGGAGAGGGCGGGGGGGGGGGAATCCCAACAAAGTTTACTTGGCGCCTTTGCCTGAGAGCGCAGCTCAGGGTGCAGTTTCTGATTGGCTGCCAATGGTGTTTCTGGCCCTGATTTACTCCCTCTGAATGAGAACGAGACACGGTTTGTCCCCCACCATGAGGGAACGGACGCTGGGATCAGGACGCTTCACACAGACTCACCTGACAGGCCGTATGACATCATTTAGACAAAATAGATTGCCACTTCAAAATGGAACCGCTTTGCCCAGTGTTAGCGGGGGATCTCACCGGAAGGGAATAATTGACTCTGAAATGTATTTTCATTTTGTTCTTAGCTCTGGCAGCCGTGATGTCTTTCTGCAGGTGGCAATGTTTGGCTGGCAGTGCTTGTGCAGTTATGTCTTCGGACTTGGAATTCACCTGCAAAAGTGAAATGAAAGGCTGGCATTGGAACTTTTCTAATTAGAGCTTTCTCCAGCATGTGGTGGCATGCTTTAAAAAAAGAAAAAAGAGGTTAAAACATTGCAGATCTACCAACGTTGTGAACTTGTAGATCGTCAATTTTTGAAAGATGTTTTAAGTGTGAGGGGTACAGAGCGACAGACAATGAGTATTTTGTCAAACAAAGTACTACCAGGGTTTTTCAGTTCTCACTGTGCACACTCTGTTTAAGACTCAGAAAGTATCCTCAAGATTCAGTTCATTCCACTTGTGTGAAGTTAAATACATATAGGCCTACACTAATTTCTGAGTATAAACACTGCAGAGCAAGGCTATAACCTTGTCTGTGCAAGTGTACAGCTCGTGTTGTGATGTTCACATCAGTCAGATGATGTTCAATACGCATAGCCACTGCCACTACCACTCGTTTTTTGGGCGTGTGATTGAGTGTGTTCCACCCCCCCCCCCCCCCCCACCACCATCTCCTTTATCCTGGGTCAGGAGTGCTCTTACATTGACCTGTATGCCAGTTGGGCCCTGGGGCCACACACACACCACACACACACACACACACACACACACACACACACACACACACACACACACACACACACACACACACACACACACACACACACACACACACACACTCTCTCTCTCTCTCTCAGGGGCAACTCCAGTGCAGCCGAACCACTTTCAATTTCACTCAACCACCACCAAAAGCCTCTCTCCCACTTCAACACACGCGTGCACACACAAACACACGCACGCACTCACACTCACATAGCACACTTACATAGCACACTTACATAGCACACAGCACACGCAACAGCACATCTGGTTTCCAGGATGGCTCCCATGAATGTGGACCTTTTACTTGCTGGTACAGGCAAAGCTGCTGGTGTTAATGACTGGGGCATTCCATGGCTCCCAAGGAGGATGAAAATGCAGAGCAAAGTTGAAAGGACACAAAACAGAGGCAGCGGTCGCTTCTAAGGGGTAACATGATCCGTCCAGCAAGGGCTGCGAGTGTGTGTGTACAAAATACTGCCCCCCCCCCCCCCCCCCCCCCCCCCCCCCGCGCGCTCCCAAAAGGTTGCGGGGGTCAGAATAGGCTTCCATTGCAGCCTATGTGCCAGGACTCTCTTCCTCCCCAAAGCGCTGAGAGGTCAGAGCAATTTCCCTAAGTCAGGGGGGGTCAGGGTCTCACTTCCCCTCCATATCAGTCACTGAAGTACGGGGAGCGGTGAGAGAGACCAAGGTCTGGTCAACGTAGAATCTCTCCCCACCCCCCAATCCCCAGAGATACAAAATTGGGGCTGGGTGAAAGTATGCATCTGCTGTTTTGCACAGTGTGAGGTTACGTGAGGGAAATGTGAAGACTACAGAAATATTTTTTTCCGCCATCTGCAGCTTAAATTGTAATTATTCCGCACATAATTGGGGTGGAAGTTCCTCACAGGTGTCATTATCTCCGCGGTTATTAGCAGGGTCCCGTGATGCGTTGCACTAAGTTGTTTCTTTAACGTCAGCACCTCACCTGACTTGGCAGAGATAAGTGAAGAGGGGGGGTGTCTTGCGTCAGGGAGAATGAATGAATACATTAACGACCATCAAAACTTCACCCACCCCACCCCTCGAAAAAGAGCTCAATAATGATTCAAGTAGCTGTGCAGTGGAAAAGAATTATTTTATAGAAGAGAAAAAAAGAAATTTGAAGAGGTTTTCCCTTGACCTAAATAGCAGCCTTCACTTTCTTCTCCCAATGTTCTCTCTCGCTCTCTTTCCTTCTCCCTTTTGAAACCCACCAATGAAAGAAGCCACCCACACAGACTCTGTGACTTTACATTGCAGCATAGTCATTTAACCGAGTGCTTTGAATAAGAGTCCCTCCCCATGAATGAATGAATGAATGAAAACATTTGATAAATAAAACGGTGTAAAGTGAATTTGCCAACGGTGATTGCACCAAAAAACCTGCCACAGGGGATGTCTGGGGACTTCATATAACGGACAGGGGCCCTAATAACGTTGATATGTTAAGCACCTTGATCCCTTCCGTTCCTCTCTCTCTCTTGAATGTTGAATGTTGTTTGATGGGGGATGGATGTTTGTTTTTAGTTTTTTCTTCTTCATGCCATATATTATTTGCGTTAGGGATGGGATAGCGACAAACCCGTTAGAAAGAAAGAGCTAGATCCCTATATACGTCTTGACCAGTATAACCAGTATTCCAGTCTCTCTGCCTTCCAGCATTATGGTTCTGGTGGCTGGTATCCTTACTAATTCTGGCTCGTGGGGGGTTGGGGAAACGGGAATTTAAGTGTGTACTTCTGTCGTGCTTCTGTTGTGAGTTGCTATGGATGTGAGTGGCAAATATTTATGATGCACTATGAAGGCTTAAACATCATAAATCAAAGACAGAAGGATGACTAAGACGAGACTAAAGAAGAGAGGAATGAGAAAACGGCAATAATCTTTAATGTCATCAGTATGCACAACCTGCAGCTTTAATACCGACAGTGATGGAGTGAATCACTCCATTATTTCCCCACTCCAAAGAATAAAATAATAAATACGTGTATATTGCTCACACATCCACCTCTCTCGCTGTTGCTGGGTAAAAATGTAAAAGTGAAGACGTTCAAAAGTAGGCGGGCACACAGCCATGCTTTATACTCCCAAGCAGACCGACTTGATGCACTGACAGAGTTTTGTTCTGAGCTTGTATATAAACTGCTCACACAAGCGTCCTTTCACTTCTGCAGTAATGGACCTGAACTAGTCACAATGTACCCACAATCCACAGAAACAAAACCATCCCACACACACCCACTCGATCTACTCCACCCCTGAGTGTTTCCACTGTCACTTCACCACTGATTCATCCTCCATCAGGTTATAGTCGTCAGTGTGACATCGCCGATCTGTTAGTGGTGTAAAGTAAAGTAACTAAGTACATTTACTCAAGTATTGTACTTAAGTACAATTTTGAGGTACTTTTACTTTACTGGAGTATTTCCTATTTTCGATACTTTTACTTCTACTCCACTACATCTCAGAGACAAATATTGTACTTTTACTTTTACTACTATAATTATATGAAAATCTTAGTTACTAGTTATTTTGTAGATTTTGATTATCATTACAAAACATACATTAACCACTTCAGCCCTATATATATTTCGGCCATTTGAAAATAGCCGATCTGCAAGCTCACAATGCTATTGGCTATTTTCAAAATATTTGTATACTTGTGAAATGGGACATTCTGCATATTGACTACTTTAACTTTTGGTACTTGAAGTATATTTTGATGGCAATTCTTTTGTACTTTTACTTTATTTTGTACTTTGTACTTTTACTTTACTTTGAATACAGGACTTTTACTTGTAACTGCTACATTGCAGTATTGACACTTTTACTTAAGTAAAACATGAGTACTTCTTCCGTCACTGCTGGTCTGTCAGTGGGACTGAATCATCGTATTTCAGTCTTAATGGGATATATTTGACAGCCGAGATTCACCGGCATTCCCTTCTTTAAAGGTATTCCCTGGTGTCTTCTACTACATGTTGGCCTTACAGAGAATTTTTTTTCTTTTTGTTTCTTTAATTTTTATACATATATACAGTAGTTTACTATTGTGTTTATTCTCTTTGTAGTTAATGTAATCTCTGTACTGGCAACAACCACTAAGCTGGAGGCATTACACCTTTGCTGTGAATGTGAGTGTGCTTCATGGGTATGTGTGTGTGTGTGCATGCATGCATATCCTAGCAAAGTGTAAACACAGATCCCCCATTGCAGCTCTTCCAAGATTTTCTTTATTTGTAATAAAACAAAATAATAATAAAATGACAACAAGAAGGAAAGAAGAACAAATATATTACACAGGTATGATAAAAAATTATAATAAAATAAACACAAGCTGCTTATAAAAGTGATGACGGAAAGTAACAAGCAAAATGGTAAAAAAGAGAGAATAAAAACGGCATATAAAAAAAAGAAAATGAAGTCGGTGTCCCGTCTTGCTTTCTCCTCATTGCCAAAACGTATTTTTAAAGAACACATGATTGCTCTCGTGTCTGCAGGCTGGTTATGGTCCATCCAGAACCGCAACACGGCAAGCTGTCCCGTCCGCCAGCCTGCCTGCCCGCCTTGCTCGCCAGGCCGCTGATAACGGCTAAGCATCAACCCCCGTGCACCGTGGAATAGTCAGGTTGCCACATGATTTGATGAGCGTGCACGCTCATTTATGTGCACAATAAGTGCAACCCGATGCCCCATAGGATGTCAATGTTAGCACCCCTATTTGGCTCACGATGATGGACGGTCGGTTCCGTGGTGTTATTGTAGCTGTGGTGGGCGTCTGGGGAGTAATGTATTGATAACAATATCAGCTCATAAAGACGGCCTGTTCGGGGGGCGAAAAAGGTCAGTTCTCTTTTTCTCGCTCTCTCTCTCTCTCTCACTCTCTCTCTCTCTCTCCCCCTCCCTCTGTATCAGTGCACCGAGCGCTGGCAATTCCGTCTCCTGGTTTTTCCTCTCTCTCTCTCTCTCTCTCTCTCTCTCTCTCTGTCTATCTCTCTCTATCGGCCTCTCTGTCGTGATGATGGGTTGGCCCTCGCTTGGCGTGTGACGGGGAACTGGAATGTGGTGTTTGAACTGGGGTTGGAGGTGCGTTGACAGACCAGAGAGAGGGAGCAGATGGCAGTGTGACATGCCCAAGGTCATCTGGCAACCCGCGGTCAGTAGCGCGCACCATTTGAAACCCAACGCTCTTTTTGCCTCCCTAACCGTTTTTTTTCCCGCCTCGCTCTGGATTTCTCCCTCCCCCTTTCGCTCTATCTCCCTTTCTCCCCGCCTCACTTATTCCTTTTTTTGTCATTCATCTCTCATTCTCTCCCTCCCTACCTATATACCCGGCTGTCTCCTGCCTGCCCTCTCTCTCTCTCTCTCTCTCTCTCTCTCTCTCTCTCAGTTACTCCTTTTCTCCGGTTATCGCTCCCTTTCTCCCTCTCAGCTCAATCTAGGTCACAAAGCCTCCTGTACAGGCTGCTGCCTATCTCCGCTTAAACACACTCCCCTGTAGACTCTACTGACTGCTCTATACATACTCACGCACACATACACATTACACACACACACACACACACACACACACACACACACACACACACACACACACACACACACACACACAGAGGGTTCAATGAGCGTCCATATTCACTCTCACTTCCTCTCCTCTCTCTCTCTTCGTCACACATATAGTATATACAGAAATGGAGCTATAATGCCCACCCCCTACCCCCTACACACACACACACACACACACACACACACACACACACACACACACACACACACACACACACCTAAAAAGGTGCCAAGAATGCCTTTGTGTCCTAAAGTATAGCCCCAAACGGCACCGACAGCCGCGAGGTGCGCGGAATCCAAATGAGTTTTAATTACCTTTGCAGCCATGCCTGGGAGGTCGAGCGCCGGAAATCCCAGCCACACCGGTACAGTTAGTATGCCGTGTCGCAACACATGCCTTCTTTGTCTCCCGGCTAATTTCCAGTAGGAGCATAAAGTAGCAAGGGGCAACAGAAAGCGTGAGACATGGAGGGTGGGAGGGTAGCACGCGAGAGGTGGAAGCAGAGAGAGAGAGAGAGAGAGAGAGAGAGAGAGAGAGCTGCTCTTATTGGATGTTTCTCTCTCGTACAGAATCTACAATGAATGTTTTCAGAGCAGGGGCAGAGCACATTGCCCTCGACTTACCCAATCCTACCGAGAATTGTTTGTTTCAGAGATGTTAATCTTAACATTTACGGTGACTTTCTCATAACTTTTCTTTTTCATTTTTTCACACAATTGGCGAAAATAGCTGATCTGGAAAATAGCAGATCTACAAGCTCGCAACAAATCGCAAAGCAATGTGTTGTGAGCTTGTATATTGGCTGTTTTCGCCAAAGATATTTAGTGTAAAGGGAAATAAGGAGGGGACCTATAGAGCCCTGGGCGGCACGGTCAACTAAGTACATAGGGTTTAAGTGGTTAATATAAAAGTCGGGGTCAACGTTGGCGAGGCATTTAAAAATGCTCATTTTGAATCCAACAGGAGCCGGCTCTCCATCTGTGTTTGACATGGTGTGTTTCGACGAGCGCGCCAGCTTGTAACGGGAGCTTTCACGCAGCCCGCTCGCCCATCCGTCCCGCACCGGACCGGTGAACCCCCTCACTGTATTTTTAACGCGCCCCGGCGAGACTCCTACGGGTACTTAGCTTCATTTGCAGCTTGCACAAGCTCCTCTCCGCTGCACAAACAATGGCCCGTTAAGTGTCCTAACGAGGTGAGAAGGATACCCTGACAACAGCTAGGCCTCCTAACGTGACATTTCCTCCACACTACCGCCCGCCCCATGAAAAAATATACACACATTCAACGCAGAGTGAAACCTCGACTAACTAGGTCTGTACACACGCACACGTGCGCACACACGCGCGCACGCATGCGCACGCACGCACGCACGCACGCACGCACGCACGCACGCACGCACGCACGCACGCACGCACGCACGCACACACACACACACACACACACCCTCTATTAGATCATGGAGTCCACACACGCTGTGTTGTTTATTAGCATGTGTTTACAGTGGGGTGTTCATAGTCGTCAGGCCTGTATTTGTCATTTGCTGTTGCTCAGGCCCTGTGATTATACCTGTCCTTTTTTTTGTCAGCGTATTGACTATATGAATATAAACAGCACAACAATGCCAGGCTTGATTAGTCCTGAACGCAGCGCAGACTGTAGATTTCTATCTGGGGTGATACAGCAGGAAACTCATGCTAGGGGGTAGAAGGAGGGGGAGAGGGACGGAGCGGGGAGGGAGGGAGGAGAGGCAAGGAAAGGAAAACTGTTTCGAATCTTCTCATCTACAAAGGTTATTTTCTGAATACTAAGTATTTCAGCATAAAACCGCATGTTTTTCCTTGAATAGAAATATGCGTAGCCACAAACAGTGAGCATATGGATGCATTTATGTTAGCCTGCTTTGTTCTCGCAGCATTGAATGTGTAATGTCAAGACTTTAAAAAAGTCGCTTTTCATCCCTTGTTTTTCACCCACTTTCTTGGTGCCTTGAAAAAAAATTACCCCGTCTGCGAGAATGGAATTACAAGGTTTATTACAAGTGAACACTGGTATAATTTGTCGCAAATTACACCTTATAAAAACCCTTCATTTTCCTCCTTCTAGCTAGCGCGCTTGCAATTCTGTTGCGGTCACAGGATTGCAGCAGTCTTGCTATGTGTAAAAGAACTGAAATATTTCGAACAAGCAAACACCAAAAAAACAAACAATTTGCTCTACTGGGGATGAAGGAACTCGATGGCAGTCAAAGTTCTGGTATGGATTGACGTCTCGCTGAGAAATGTGATTTTTGGGGGCAACTCAAAAGTAGTTGCTTTTGCCATTAATCACGGGTCTCTGGAGACAGTGGAACTCAGTGGAGCACAGGGCCCACTCTGTGTCGCCGTGATGCAGGCTGAAAGCCCAGACCAGGCCCCTTGAACAATAGACACCCCAGTGAGACACCATTTTGTTTGCGTGTGTGTGTGTGTGTGTGTGTGTGTGTGTGTGTGTGTGTGTGTGTGTGTGTGTGTGTGTGTGTGTGTGTGTGTGTGTGTGTGTGTGTGTGTGTGTGTGTGTGTGTGTGTGTGTGTGTGTGTGTGTGTGTGTGTGAGAGGGGCCAGGATGGATTCTTGAAAGTACAGTGACACCTAAAGGCCTAATCCTATAGACCCCCCCTCCCCCTCTCTCTCTCTCTCACTGTCTCACTGTCTTTCTCTCTTTCTGACAATGGGAGTAAAGCCACTTAAGTCAAGGACACGGTGAAATTTGGGGGGAAAGTGATGAGTTTTCACTTCTACTGCACTTGATAGTTCCAAGCACTTGTACGGGGCATCAAATTTCCCTCCTAATGACATGCCTGGGGCTGCCTGCAGGAAAAGTGGCATTTTCATCTCCCAACCTGAGCATCTGATTGGACATCGGGTGCAAGGGGAAAAAATGGATGCTGTTTTTTTTTTCCTGTTTTTTTTTTTTTTTCTGTACCGGGTTGGTGGAACTGGAATGTATCTGTGACAGGAAGTGTGGTTCATGTTGCAATGCCCTGAAAACAATCATTCTCGTTTTTGTTGATTTTCTTTTTTTTTTGGTTGTGCATGTGTATGAAAATGTGCCTTTTTTTCGTGGACAAAATGCACTACATTGGTACAGTTATGAAAATGTGTGCACGACCCCCCCCCCCCCCAACATGAGCATATCCCTTCGGGCGTGTATTTGGTATGCACATACAGTACTTGTTCGCGGACAAGTGTGTATGTATTAAGGGTGGACACAAAAACACTTAAAACGCGTGTGCGCACACACATACTGTACATACATACACACATTCACTCACACACACTCCCACGGCAAATTTCCCAGCCGTACAGTAGCGTAGGAGCGGTGTGGTCCCTCTCAGGGCGGGCCTTTGATCTGAGCTCCTCTCCTGTGTCTGCTTTCACAGCCAGCTCTGCATGCAGGGCCAGTTTTTTAATATGGCAGCGCAGCCTGGGTCCCCGCGTAACAATAAACTTTACCTTCAACTGTCAGCAGGTCTTAATCACTGGGATTACCGCAACACTAAATGTTGGATTCCTGTTAATATTCCTGTCGATGAACAAAGTAAACAGACCCGAAAGAGATAAACATCTTCCCCCTCGGCAGAAATATCCTTGGGAGCGCTCTATCTAATTTTCATCACTTGCAAATATGGTGGTGAAGTCAAAAAGAATGAGGGGGGGGGGGTGAAAGAATAAGCCCCAGTTTCGATGACAATTACAATGGAGTTCTTTTTCGCGGCGAGCTTTCTCCCTCAAATGTACACTCGGTCACTTTCAAAGGGCCTACACGTGGCGTCCCATGAGGCGGCGGAGGCTCTAGCGTACCATCCGCTCAAATGGGCCAGACGGCTAATGGAGCTGCAAAGGTCTGCAAATGGCTGGAAGTGAGCGCAGTGTAGCCTCTGTGGGCAAAACTGGATTTAGCTTAGATTCCCTGATGAGCGTAGCCAAAACAAACGCGAGAAAAAATGGAAATGAGTATTATAATTACTAGAATATATTTCTTCCCTTCCCTTCCCTTTATTAATAATACTATAATGTTGATAATAACTAACACTAATAGTTATAAAAAATAATGGTTATAATAATATGAGCAAAATCTATGAGCAATAGAATAATTTCCTTATATTAATTTACATTTATATAAACAGCCTTTCCCATCTCTTTACTAATTGCTTGCTAATTATTATCATCCTGTTTTTTATTGATTCCTACAAATAATTACAAATGGGTGTATTGCTACCTTACAGCAGAACTGTTCATTGAATGTTGGGTGTATCTTTTTTTATTTTGTATTTTTTTTGTATTTTATTCAAAAAAATTGTAATGACTCCGTTGCTGCAGTTTACTGCAACAAAGGAAAAGGCGGGGGGGGAAATATTAAAACATTCTGTCATTTATTACAACAGTTTACCTGATTATGCAAATTGTCCTCACATTTCCCTTAAATGCCGATTTGAACAGCTCGGTATCGCCCCCATATATTCACACGCACACAAATGGCGTCTGGTGAAGTGTGTGCTCTTTCGGAGGCTAAATCCCTCCTGTGCCGGGCCCAAATATTTTACCATAGCTTAGCTGCTCCACTAGAATCTGTACTTCTCTGCACTCCATTGGTCTCTCATCTTGCTTTGAAAAACACCACTGGATTAGAGAGCCACTGTCTCAGGACTCAGCCAGCTTGACTCTCCTTGGCAACACGGGTCTCATGTCTGTTTCATGTTCTGGGAATAGTCGACAAAGAGAGACAGAGGGAGAGACAGGAAGAGGCTGTGTGTGTGTGTGTGTGTGTGTGTGTGTGTGTGTGTGTGTGTGTGTGTGTGTGTGTGTGTGTGTGTGTGTGTGTGTGTGTGTGTGTGTGTGTGTGTGTGTGTGTGTGTGTGTGTGTGTGTGTGTGTGTGTGTGTGTGTGAGAGGGAGGCAGTTAAACAAATCAAGAGTACAGTGTCTTCAGGGGAGACTCACAGCGGGCTCTGATAGGCTGAGCCTGCGAGCGACTGTTCATGCATTTTCATCAACAATGATATCATTCACAGGGAATGCGATTCCACTCGGCTTGAATGAATACATTACGTTAAGGGGAGCCGGCCATTTATTTGGATTGTCCTGTATAGTCTGTGTTCGTTCAGGCTGTGCATGGTTGAGCTCTGGATACGAGAACAAACGAGTTGGATGGCTTTGAATGAATTTTCTATACTTTTCTCAAAACGTATTTTTTTGTATGTACTGTATATACATATTTATATATATCCTCCTGTCATTCGTTTGTATTCCGTACAACGGGAGCCCTTTCAGGATTTTTATTCTTATATTCTCCAGATTTGAATGTATGAATACTATGCCTGAGAAATCTCACCACAAATACAACCGCATGAACAATTTCTAAAATAAACTAAAAATTAAGAACAAAATTGTATTAAAAATGTGTAGTATAAAATAAAATAAAATAAAAAAAATTAAGAACAGTGTAGTAAAAACATGTAGTATATACGTAGTGAGTACACACAGAGTTAAATTTCTAATTTAAACGTGGAAATAACCCCATTGTTTTAACCAGTTGAGCCCTATTTCATACTGATCTATTTCTGATCTATAAGCTAGTAATGTAGTTTGGAAATCTAGAAAAAAACAAAAAAACATGGCATGCGGCATGCCAGGTTGAAAGTGGTTAACCCATTAATTGCGTTGGCTATTTAATATCATTGTCTATTCAAAAATAGAAATTTTTGAAAAATCTTGAAAAAACTATGATTTAGCAGGCATTTGTAGAATTGGCCTCAGGTCTTAATGGGTTAAAGCTAATTAAATTGTTATTATCATGTGGTCACAGAGTTAGCACTTTAGCTACAGTATATATGCCAGATGTTATTTAAATGCTTATCATGGATGTTTGTCTCACTCCTGGTTCAGTGTCACCTGTCTAGGAGGAGGGAGAGAGAGAGTGTGAAAGTTATATCAAGAATATTAATTTGTGAAATTCATCAAGGTTATTTTTGTTGTCCTCACAATGATCTGTAAAACACTGCCGCCTCCCTAATGAGCTGTGTGTGTGTGTGTGTGTGTGTGTGTGTGTGTGTGTGTGTGTGTGTGTGTGTGTGTGTGTGTGTGTGTGTGTGTGTGTGTGTGTGTGTGTGTGTGTGTGTGTGTGTGTGTGTGTGTGTGTGTGTGTGTGTGTGTGTGTGTGCGTGCGTGCGTGTGTGTTGTTACATGGAAATGAAATCAGGGACGAGAGAAGAGTGCGCGTGAGGGTGTTTGTCTCATGTACTCGTATCGCCCCCTCATCGTCTGATTTTGTGAATAACAAAGCATTGCTGTCATTCAACCACACCACAGATTAAAAGTGTGATTGTTTCACTTCTCATTTTCTAAAGGTGACGTGTTTAGTCCATGTTGTTGATCACTTGTGCCAATGTCTGCCACCAGACATGTTCCACACTGCTTTAGATCAACTACTGCAGCTGTATACACTACGTGGTGTTTAAGAAAAATAGGAGAGTCACAACAGTACGCAAAATCATAACACTTAATTCAGAAGTGTTCAGTGTATGCAGCTCACTGTTTAACTCAAAGCATACTGTTTTTTTCTCTGATATTCTTTCATCTGTCTACATCTACATGTTGTAGATAACTGTAGGGGAAAATACAGTTACATTGCAGTCTATTAATAATATAGTTTTTATTAATTTAATTCTTTTTTTGTTTGTTATTTTTTCACTCTTTGGCAGAGAAGAGCTAGATTATGAGGACAAGGTGTCACTGGATATTTCATTATGATGCTAAGCAACTAGAAAAAACTCAGCTTTAATTAAAAGAGAATTATAGTGTTTGATATTATATTTATACATTTCTGTTTGAAAATGTTGAAGTATGTTCTATCGAGAGTTGATGCATCTTTCATTGAACCACTTTGAACCTGGTATCCCTATGTTTGGCATGTTATAGGTGGAAATAAAATATCTTATTCGCAAGTTCACGACACATCGCATCGTGAAGTGTCTTCGTACGACGGTGGTGAATTGCTTCTCTTGGCTTTTCTGGGCTTTTTTTTACAAAATGTATAATCTTTTTTTCTTACTTGAATACTATGATCTTCATGGTTGAATATTGGATTGTCATGGTGCTCCAGGAGCAAAATACGATTCCTAAAAATATCGCCCTGCACATAATGCTCTTAAAGATACCGAGAACACCATAGAACAGTTGTCAGTTGGAAATCCCCCCTAGAGATCAATTGGAAGAATCCCTACCCTAACATAAACCGTCTCTAACTCTAAGTGAATCACTCACGGTTGTTTTGCTGATGTACTCCCACTGAGTCATGCGGCACCTTGGCTTTATTTAGTCAACCGTGGAGTCAGTTGTACCGTACCTGAGTATAACAGCCAAGTCAGATCCATACTGTACCTAAAAACCCATTGAAATGCTTTCAGAAGCAATAAACTGTGAGGTGTGACAGAGAGACTCTGGAATAATATCAGAGTCTGGGACAGTTGATTTTCCTGCTGATGGTAACAAATAAATAGCTTACTGTAGTGCGACTGTGATTATGACATTGTTCCGAAAAATAATTCATATAAAAAAAACATTATCACCAAGTGAAATTAAAACATTTCAGAGTCACTTTTTTTCAGGTTGTAAAAAAAACATACATAAAAAAGAATCTAGCCCTCTGCCAATGTACATTTTAGTGTATGATAGCCATCTGAACTCAAGTTTATCGATGCTGCCAATAATTGTGAGCCCCCGTACAATATATAATATAACATACAGTATGTATGACACTTCAATTATTTAGAGCTAATTCTGAACTTCTTCTTATAAACACCCTGGACAGTTGTGAAACTCATTAAATTCAACCTCCAATAATGAGGAGGAAACTACGCACCAAACTGGGGCATGACGCGCCGGCCAATCCGAGCGGTGCTTCGTCGGGTCGACCGTCCAATCAGAAGAGGGCTTTAAGCCATGCTGACGAATCAGTCGGGACACCCCTCCTTCCCCCTCCCTCACTTTATCTCCATGCTGATAGAGGATTCTGACTGAATGTGTGAACGGTTGTATTGCTACAGTCTTGCTCTTCCCCTCCCTTAGTTAGTTGAAGAGAAAACTGTGGCTGACTCTCACAAGAAAACCCTCTGGCGGACGCTATTTATAGGCAAAGAGACACTTGCATTTGCATCCAGAGCTTATGAGAGAGGGAGGCAGCGAGAGAGGCATGAAGGATACAGTCAATTTTGGAAATAAATAATTTATCCCCACAAAGCCAAGTCATTTGTTCCCAGGACAAATGAAGAGAGAGCGAGGGAGGGAGGGAGGGAGGCAGGCGGGTGTGGGGGTTGAAGGAGTATACCTTGATTTTTCTTCTTTTTTTTTTACCCATAAGGTAAAAAAAAATACTTCACTTTGAAATAAGACTGGCCCAAATTGAATAAAATCGATTTGAACTCTCCCGAGCATACTTTTCTCTACGGCGTGTACTGTATTATGCTCTCCCTGTTCCTGTGACAGCGGCATGTGGAGAACACGTTTCTCAGTGACTCAGAGGAGCTGGGATATCGATTCTTACGCTTCAATAATTGAGCTGCCAATGCAGAAAAATTATGTCTCGCAAACCCCATCCCACCCCACCCCAACCCCACCCCCTGCATTGTTCACCATTGGGCGTTGTGAATGTACATCTCCCGGCTCCCAGCAGGCGGAAAAAGCCACGGCCCCCGTGATGGGCATGCGGCTAGAGGTACAGCACAACACTCGGCGTGACATCATCAAAACACGTATGGATTTTGAGTCAGACATAAAGGAAAGATCCCTTGAAATGTGCCCGCATAAACCACAGAGCCCGTAGTAATGCAGATGAAAATACCTATATGAGTCGGTTTGATTCTCTACAAAGTAAGCTGAGAACAGGGGAGAGAGTGGAGGGGTGGGGGGGGGGGGACATCATGATGGATTAAACATGGTCCTTTGCTCTGTGTCCTATGCTTCTCTTTTAAGATGGCGTGTGATGTTTTCAGTGTGTGTGTGTGTGTGTGTGTGTGTGTGTGTGTGTGTGTGTGTGTGTGTGTATGCCATAGTTTTCCACAAAAGAAGATTTTTGTTTTTATCTATTTTTTCCACATTATTTCACATTATTTCAAGATTTTTCTAAATGTGTCAAAATAAGCAGCTCTACAAGCTCACAATGCGTCGCTTTGGGGCTATTTTGGAACAGCCAAAGAATAAAATCAATTCATAAAGTGGTTAAATGGTTCCTCGGTTTGCTGGGGACCCCCTGGGAACCCCTCCAAGGACCCCTGGGGGTCCCCAGACCTCACGCTGAGACACACTGCTCACAGCGTCAGTGACATGTTGGAGCACAGAGAATCCTTCTACGTCACTGAGCACCAGTGACGGAGTAAAATGGGGCCTCACTTTCTACGTTTAGCATCACGACACCCAATTTCTCGCAGGAGACTCTTCCCTGTGCATGTGTCTGCCTGCATTACTGTATTTGTCTGTGTGATGTACTGTATATTTGAATTGTGGTATGTGCCTGCTTCCGTGTGTATGTTCTGTGTGTGTGAGAGAATGTATACTCGTGTTTGTGCATTTGTTTAACCCATTAAAACCAGGAAAGCACCTGTGTCACTTTAGATTTTTGCGTTGGTTATAAAAAAATAGCAGATGTACAAGCTCGTGCCGCGCTGCGAGCTTGTACATCTGCTATTTTTGAACATTTCAGAAAAATCTTGAAAGTGTGAGAACTACTGATCTAGAAGGCATTTGTAGAATCGGCCTCAGGTCTTCAGTTTTGTGCCCGTCTGTTTCTGTGTTTTGGTATTGTGTGTGAATAACATGCATGGATGTTTGTGTGCAACTGTGTAAGAATACACTGTACTGTGCATCTTTGTCCTTGCAAACGAATGCATTGTGTGTGCACTGTACATGATGACCGCATCATCAGGCTGTATTGGTCCAGTTGTACTAATGTTTTATTCCTATTCTCCGTCTCTCACTGACACAGTAAGGCGGCATAATTGCAGAGCTGCACTCGAGTGTGAAAGGAGTTTTGTTCCTCAGGTTTCCTAATTAGTGCATTTAAATCAACCTTGTTGTTTTGTTGTTGTTGTTGTTATTGTTATTCTTTCTTCTCTATCTTGTTAGGTTTCTTTTTTGAGAGGTTTGGGCAGTTAAGTAGAAGTAGAAATATGTGAATTCTTGTTTACCCCCATCCCATCCACCAGAAGGGCATGGGTGTATTGAACGAATATAGTGGAACACATGGTAGAGTTGTGGAAGGGAAGGGGTGAGGGGTTTAGAGAGAGAGAGAGGGAGAGAGGGAGAAAGAGAGAAACGGTGGTAGAGGTAGGGGAGAAAAGGGAGAGGGAGGTGGGGGAGAGAGAGAGAGAGGGCTGGCGTATACATTATTAACTACTGCTTCATCACATGTTCCTAGTTTCTCGGGGACTTATTATTCCGAGGCGCTTTAATGAATAACAAGAGAAAAGAGAGAGGCCAGAGAACGAAGAGAGAGTGGAGTGATTGATGAAGCAAGTGCAGACACCGCCACCAGTTGGCTCGCTCTGGTACTGCGCCACAAACAGCCACCCCAAGCAGATAAATAATAAGACACCAGCCCACAGAGGGCAACAACCCCCAAAGTGGCCCTGGCATTAGCATCTGACAAGGACCCCCCTCCCACCTGCCGCGCTGCATATAGATTGGGATTTGCGTCGTCAAGGATACTTGTCAATTTGACACATGACATCCAGATTTCAGGAGCGAGTGCTACAGCAAGGTTGTGTGTACAGGAGAGTGTCCACTAAAGCCTCACAGCGGGTGTGTGCGTGTGTGTGTGTGTGTGTGTGTGTGTGTGTGTGCGTGTGCGTGTGCGGGCTAGAGAAAGAGACAGGGAAAATACTCATGGGTTTGTGTGTGTTTGTGAGTGCGTGTGCATTTCTGTGTGGATGTGCTTGTGTCTGCATGTGTGCATATGCAGGAAGCTTGGAGGTTGGTTGGGTGTTAGCAGGGCTGAGAGAGGGTTGGAGGGCACAATTCACTGCATCCAAGGTGACCGATTATTTTTCTTCCTCTTTTTTTTGTCGGTGTGTGTGTGTCTGTTTGGGGCGAGGGGGGTGCTTTGCTTAGTGTCAGCCGCAGCGTCCTACTTTCCACAAGTTTATCCTCTCTGACGTACTGTAAGACATTTGTAGTTAATTCTCTGCCGTAATTTACAAATGTAACAAAAAATAAAGACATACATGTTTTTACTTTTCACACAGTAAAATCTTAGTGTATAAAAATGGCAATTTGACACAAATTTATTAAGGGTCGATATCAAATCCACATAATATCAAATTTCACAGATAAACTCGATTTGTGTACATTTTCTATACTCCGAGGATTGTCCTGTGGTAGCCATAGGTATTTCTCTCTGTCTTCCTTTTAACTTCATCAACGTGAGTATGGGAGTGTGAGAGTTTGTACGTGCATGTGTGTGTCCCATGAGGGCCAGAGAGAGAGAGAGGTGCTTCTAAGCATCCGTTGAGCCTTTTGGGGCCCTAAGGCTGGAAGAGGGAAGCGAGCTAGAGATCCAGTGAGGGAGTTGGAAGAACGAGCGTGGGGATTCCACAGGAACGAGGGGAGAGAGAGAAAAAAAAATAGAGGATGCAATATCAGAGGTTGTCAGGTCCGTTTACAGATCAGCGTGACTCGGGCCTGGGAGCTCCCCACTGCTGTCTTTCATGCTGACGCACAGAGCCAGAGGTAGAGCATGTAGAGGACTGCTTTACAGCGTTTATTCTGCTGTACTGTAAAATCCACCGCCTTTATTCAACCCATAGAGTACATTCACACACATAGAGTACATTTACACTGTCTCTGAGTTAAACCAATGCTGACGATTTTTACAGTGTATATGGCGGACTAGACGCTTTACATTAAACACTCTTCTTTAAAAACTATTTATGAGGTTTTTATGTAATCATGCATGGAAAAAAAGACAGTACAGCAGTCATATCTGACTGTAACAGTCGTCAGTAGACATCCAAAATGCTGTGGTGTAAGCTGTCTTTTTTTCCTTTTTTTGCCAATTATTTTTACCCTTTTTTTTTCTCCAAATGTGGTCGTTATGCTAATAGATCCTCCCCACACATTGTTGGCACTAGTATTTTATCAGCCAGTGAGGAGCCCCCACCAGGAGGCCGTACGTGGCGCCTCGGTCCTACTCCTTCGACACCCCAGCCGTAGGAGTGGCTAGCGCAGCAACAAAGATCACCCTCCTCTCCCCCGATCTCGGCCAACTGTGTTCACGTAGCGCTCGGCCCAACCGGATGCGCCGGGTCGATTTGACCACGTAGACTCCCGTGGCGGTGGACACCTTATATGTTGTTTTAAAAATTTGTGAAGATAACCCGAGATGATCATTTTCTCAAATGGGATAGACTGCAAAGAGATAACAATTCTCGGTCATTTTCCACTGTGGCCACTCACGCTAGTAATATGCATATATTAAGTATGCATGTGTATTTTTAACAAAAAGCAAATATAATAGGTAGACAGCAGAATCTGAATAATGTTTGATGACGGGTGTGTTACACAAGCGTTTCTATCAGTGAGGTAGGTGCATTACACCAAAGCAACCATAGAAACATTTAGAAATAATAAACTCTAAAATAAAGATGTGAATCTACAATCTACTATTGTATGTATTCCATGAAATACAAGGTACCTTATAGACAACATGGGTAGATAAATAAATACGAATATTGCACTTACTCAGAGAACAGAAGCATCTACATTACCCATTGCACTTGTATGTATGAATAAATAAATTATTGTGCTTTTTACAGCGTGCCACCTGCAGTAGGGGGGAGTTCATGTGTCTGCCTGTGTGTCCATGGCTAATCTCCAATCACTGTACCGATCAGTGCCAAATGTCTTGTGTACGCTGCCAGTAGGCCATGGAGGTAAATCCCTGAATGTCTTTCCGCATACTGTGATGTGTGTGTGTGTGTGTGTGTGTGTGTGTGTGTGTGTGTGTGTGTGTGTGTGTGTGTGTGTGTGTGTGTGTGTGTGTGTGTGTGTGTGTGTGTGTGTGTGTGTGTGTGTGTGTGTGTGTGTGTGTGTGTGTGTGTGTGTGTGCGTGCGTGCGTGCGTGCGTGCGTGCGTGCGTGCGTGCGTGCGTGCGTGCGTGCGCATGCCTGTGAATATTTTTCACATTCATAATCTCAGATCCACCATCTCTCCTTAATTGGGCAAGACTGAGCTCATCAACATGACGTCATCAGCATGACGTCACAGAAGCACAGGGAAGCCAGGGCGGTATTAGACCCCGTCTTGTT
Organism: Gymnoscopelus braueri; assembly: GCF_963280865.1. NCBI lineage: Eukaryota > Metazoa > Chordata > Actinopteri > Myctophiformes > Myctophidae > Gymnoscopelus > Gymnoscopelus braueri. Next base: position 39,595,146 of record NC_137607.1, on the reverse strand, counting down.
AAGGTTGTCTTTAGTAGGCTACACACATCAAGTGAACAACTCACACAGATGGTAGCAGTGTGTACATTTACAAACTGTAGCAGCATGTAGAATCCACATAGGGGTGCAGTTAATCGAACTAAAGATTATTTAAAAAAAAATCGATACTCGATCATTTAATAAAATAATTGATTAATAATAGTCAATAGCTATTTTGTCGATCTACAAGCTCACAACGCAGCCTATTGCGACTCGTTATGAGCTTGTAGATCGCCTATTTTCACTATTTTAGCATGACAAAGTATTAGTAAGATAACACTGTTGTTGGTATATAATTATTTTATATTAAACAACACATCTGCACAACTCGATTATTTAATTGATTAATTAATTAAAAAAATTAATCGATTGAATAATCGCTAAGAAAATAATCAATAGTTGCAGGCAGCCCCACATTCATCTGTAGACCTCTCTTGTCACCTGTCCCCTTCAACTCCTTCTGTGTCCCTTCATACCAGCAGAAACCTCCTATCTCCATATTTTAACTTTTAGTTTTTTTTCATAAATTAACAATCTACTCGATCACACAAAAGCATCAAAAGTAGCAGATCTGCAATCTCAAAACGCGTCGCTTCGCGCCACGTTTTGAGCTTGCAGATCTGCTACTATTGCCGTCATTGAATTTGAATCCTGAAAAGTTACAGTTTCGGACATATGAGGTTTCCACCCGACAGAGACGAAATGTTCATGTTGCGTGGCTTGTGTTGTTTGTGGCAGCCCTGTCTGTCTCCCAGGGTGATGGCAACTGATCTGTCCAAAAGAATCAATTTAATGATCAATCAATCAATTTTAAGATGAAAACACCGGGTCAAACAAAGGAGGCGGGAAGGTTTTAAACAATGACTGTCAGAATGATTGATTGGACTGAATGGCTGACTGACCCACTGATTCACTCACACATCCAGGCAACAATTAGCAGCAGTGGAAGAAGAAGTAGTCCTTCTGAAGTCCTGTATTCAAATGTTTTACTTGAGTAAAAGTACAAAGGTTTTCAAAATATACTTACAGTACCAACTTTCACAATCATAATTATTGTTGGATTGTAATTGGTAATGCATTAATGTGCTTTAATGTTGCAGCTGGTAAAGGAGGGCTTATATGTTATGTGCTGCTGAATAATGCAACATCATTTAATTATAATTATAATAATAATGAATTGCATTTATATGGCGCTTTTCTAAGTACTCAAACTTACTCAAAGCGCTTTACAATGGTTCATTCATTCATACAGGGGGGGGGGCATTGGGAGGTGGAGCGGCGAACAGTCGACGCCAGCGTCCCCACTTTTCCCACATTCACACACCAATGGTGGCAAGCTAGCGCCGACCGAATCATTGGAGGCAATGTAGGGTTCAGTGTCTTGCCCAAGGACACTTCGACATGTGGACAGGAGGAGTTGGGATTCGAACCGCCGACCCACGGATCAATGGACGACCTGCTCTACCTCCTGAGCCACAGCCGCCCTAATTATAATGTATGTTAATAATCTGTAACCAAAGTTACTGAACTGTTAACTTATTGTAGTGCCTGCCTCCGAGATGTAGTGGAGTAGAAGTATAAGAAGTATAAAATATAAAGAAAATGGAAATACAAAAGTAAAGTAAAAGTACCTAAAAATTGTATGATTAAAAAAGTTTAAAAAAAAAGTAAATTACTCTGTGAAGTAAACTTGAGTAAATGTTCTTAGTTACTTTCTACCACTGATAGGAGTTAGGATGAAGATGATGAGGGTTTCATACGGTAAACTTGAAACTGTGTGAAACTAAAACTAAAGAGAAACTAGTGTATATAATACATGTCACATGTCATGTGTCACATTTGCAAAGCTCCATGCTGATCTCCATCACTGTCCAATTTTGATGTCACTAGGGACATCTGAAGCCCAGCGCTGAAGCCCAGCGCCGATGAAAGGCGGTGTCTCGTCAAAACTTGAATGCCAGCTCCCGTCTAATGGCCTTAAGTCCTCGACAGTCCGTCTCCCACAAACGGACACAGTCTGGCCTGCACTTCGTCATCTTTATTTTGTAACCTTAACCCCATGTGCAGCTGTTGTCGCAGCCCTTTGATTCTCCTCCTTTTCTCTCTCACCCGTCAGGACAACTGGTAGTGCTACATGTTTTCTCTCATGTGTGTGACAGATTAGAACCGTCTCGCCCCCGGCTCGCGACAAGACCCCTAAACGCGTCAAACAAGCGTCTAAGCCTCGGGAATTCAGCCCGGTGCCTACCAACACCGCCTGGACTTCACAGAGCCCGGCCGGGCCTAGTGTTTATCGCCAGGGGTCAAAGGTCACCCCTCACCTAATAACCCCAACGGCAGGGCGGGACAGGACAGGACGTGCCGTCGCGGCTGGCTGCAGAAGGAAAGACGGCGATGAGGACGGCTGTCGCCCTCGTTCACCAGACGATAAAAGTGGAGGAGAGAGGGGGGGGGGGGGGGGGTTGCACACCTGTAACGTGTCACTCAAAGGCTGTCGCCACCAATCATGGCCATTCATCATTGTTTGCAAAACCATTAATCTCATTCCTCCCGGCGAGGCAAATGTTCAGTGGCGCTGCAGATGGGATCCGTCCTCGTCTTCTGCCGAGGCGCTGCTGGACACGCGCACGCCCCCCTCTCCCGTCTGTCTCTGTCAGGGGACCATACATCCATGCTAATGTTAGACACCAAAAACCCTTCTAGCACAAATTCTCTCCTTTGTCCTCAACCTTGCGTGAAAGTTTTCTCAATAAGTGGCAAAAACCATCAGCAGATGCTGCGTCTAGTTTTCGCCGAGGGGCGGCTGGATTCATGTCGTCTAATCCTCCGCCTCGTCTCGGCATGGAGACAGGTAGCACGCATCCACGCCAACATGGAACTTGAAATGCTCAGCGTCCTTCTGGCGTATGTCGTCTCCTTTGTTCCCAAGGTTGCGTGGCGTACAGCGTTTGCAGCCCGCAGACTCAAATCATCCACCACCTTGTCGCACAAGACCATCTGAAGAGATCACACACGCACGCGCGTGTGCGCGCACACACACACACACACACGCACACACACACACACACACGGTTGATTAGGAACACATCCACACAAGAGTCACTCGCATACACGTACACATGTGCACGTATGTACTAAGCACGTGCTATACATACAGTAGAGACACTGAAGAAGCGATGGGTTTGTAAATTGGCCTAGAGCAAAGGGAATCTCACAAGACTGGGGTTTATTGCCTGTCTCTGCCCTGTAATGATGTTAGGAGCCTGGGTGCTTTGTTTGGTGGTGTGCTGCCTCCCTGATCAGGCCTGCACTGGCTGTGGGGAACGAGATGATATTGACCAGAACCGCCCCGACATTTCCCTTAATAGGTTAAACCTTTGTTTACGTGTGCACATCCCCTGTAAAATCCCGAGTGTTCATTTAACTCTTGAGAGTGTTCATGGACCGGTAAGGGTCCATTTGGTTCCATTTGAGGAACAGTCATCACGGAGTGTGTGCATGTGCAGGAACACGCACACAAACGAGTGGTGGCACAAATACTGCACATCATGAACGTTACCTTACACGGTCAAACACACACACACACACACACACAAACACACACACACACACACACACACACACACACACACACACACACACACACACACACACACCTTACGGGTCTTTAACTTTGAGAGTGTACAAATGGAACCAAATGGACCCGTAAGGGCACTCTCAGAGTTAAATTTGATAGTGTAAAAATTTTTACATTTCTACACTCTCATTTGGACCTCTGGTGGCATTGAGAAACAGTGCTGTAGTGTATGTGTATGATTGATTGATGATTGATTGAATACTTTATTAGCCTGATTGTTAACAGTACAGGTAGTACAGTCAAAGGTTATGCTAAAAGGATTACACAAAAATCCCCAGGTGGCTTGTTTCCATTGTGGTGCATTGTACTCAATTCATCAGTAATATGAACATGAATGTGCACACCTACACATGCACAAGGAGCGTTATGTGTTATAATAGAATTGGCTCAGGGTTGAAGACAGGGTTAAGCATTTAAAAATAGGATTGGCTTTCAAAATAGCCAGTGAGACTTTGCCCTCAAATCAATGACCTCAATACCCGCCTATCTGACTAAATACCTCCAAAAAGTGAGTGACACCCACAGCCACAATACCAGAGGGAGCGTCAACAACGATCTGGTAACACCCACCTATAGAACAAACATGGGTACATTTTCCTTCTACAGCACTGCCACCCAAGTATGGAATGCCCTGACCCCATCCCTAAAAAGATGAGACAAAAAAAAAAAAATATCCATGAATTCAAGTCTCCATGGGGTGACTAATCCATTGAAACAAAGTTTTTTTGGGGTGAAGTGTCCCTTTAACCATTTCAACCCTATATATACTTTGGCTATTTGAAAATAGCCGATTTACAAGCTCATAACGAGTCGCTTTGTGACGTGTTGTGAGCTTGTAGATCTGCTATTTTCGAAGGATTTTTATACATTTGAAACCTGTGAAATGGGACATTCTGCATAATGGGTATAGATTTTACTTTTGGTATTTTGATGCCTGTACTTTTACTCAAGTAAATTTAGAATTCAGGACTTTTACTTAACAGAGTATTTCTACATTGCTCGATAATTTTATTTAAGTAAAAAATGTGAGTACTCTTCCCACCACTGCACCACCACATTCACAAGTAAGGAAGGGGAGGGGGGTTAGGGCATGCACAAATATAAAGACAATTGCACGCTAGTACAGTACATGTCCAGCCACTAGAATGACAGTTGAATTGCAGTAAAAGACTGTTATGGTGAGGGAAGCATCATCACGTAATAACATTGTACTGGGGGACAAAGTACGAGGCAGTTCAGTGCATGTTACTGTTCGCCGAACGACATCAAATAAATGATGCAATTACTTAAGAGCCGCTCAGCACCAACCACTAAACACCCTTCTACACTATGGAAGCGCACAGCTGTGTGTTTGCGCACGCATATGTGTGTGTGTGTGTGTGTGTGTGTGTGTTTGCGCGCACGCGCGCACGCATGTGAGTGTGTGTGACAGAGTGTGAGTGTGAGGTGCAGGCTGAATTTATCATGCCATATAAACACATAGTTGTTAAGCTCTTCAGGGGCCCTTTTTTGAGTGTGTTTCAAGCTCACACACACACACACACACACACACACACACACACACACACACACACACACACACACACACACACACACACACACACACAATCCCAGCTTTCGTGGGTTCAACAGTTCAAGCGTTCACCTTGTGAACTAGCGAGTCATCGGCAGCCTCAGCCTCTCTCCCCTCAGAGCAAAAGGGAGGACTTAAATGAAATAATAAATATCCTCGCTAGGGCTTCCACCAGCGCACCGGGCCACCCTGACCCTTCTCAGGACCTTCTAGAACCAGTAAGGAAGAGACAGCCAGGGGCGGGAGGGAGGGATGGATGGAGGCCGGGGAGGGAAGGCCGCACGCTGCTCCTGTGACCCAGGAAATGCCTGCAACTGCATGGCCTCAGGCCATCTGTCCTTTTCAGGAGGGTCTGAGTGCGAAACGGTTCGGACCGTGTAGCAGCAGTCCGTGCTGGAGTTGAGGTTATCGTCGCTGTCGGGCAGAAAACTTGTATCTCCATTTTTTCGAGTTGAGAGCTTGTACAGTAGATATTTTAGCTATTTTGCAACATTTTTGAAAGCGGTTAAGTGTGTGTGTGGGATTTATAGCCTAAATATTTAACCAATGAAAATGATTAACAAGAGCTTGTGACTAAATATTAACTACATATTGGATTCTTTGGAACACATCCTGAAAAGTAACGGTCTTGGACATACAAGGTTTCCACCCAATAGCAATGTTATGTTTTGTTGTTGGCTAGTTGCAGTCTTGACCCAGGCTAACCTGGGCGGTTGAGAAATGCCACACAAGTGATAGTTATTCTGGTTAATTGGGACAAAGCTTAGAAACGAGAACATAACAGAAATATCCTTTTTAAAAGTTGTTTTACATTATTTGCAATAATTATACATGTTTAGACCTATGTTTGTTTTTAAATAAGTACAGGTCATTAACATTTGGAAAACGGAACGTTCACGACGCAATTTCTTGAAAATGACGGAAACCCGAAAACACCTCAATCTAATGCTGAACAATCCCCTGTGCTCCCAATTATGTTATCACTCGTTCATCCGCCACTTTGCAGCAGAAGTGTGTTATCTTTAACAGGCGATACGTATGGAGGTTCCTTTGATCCTCCGACGTGTCCTTCACCCCAACAGGACGTCGTAGGAGTGACACCTATAGGACCAGATGCCGTGGGCCAATGAAAACAAGGCGTGGGCGGGCCACCTCTCCCTCCGAGGGTTTGGGTTCAGAGCTGTTATAACATAAGAGGACAGCGGGATTAGGTGAAAACCTACAGCTGTGTGTGTGTGTGTGTGTGTGTGTGTGTGTGTGTGTGTGTGTGTGTGTGTGTGTGTGTGTGTGTGTGTGTGTGTGTGTGTGTGTGTGTGTGTGTGTGTGTGTGTGTGTGTGTGTGTGTGTGTGTGTGTGTGCGCGTGCGAGGGAGGGAGGGGGAGAAAGGGAATAAACAGAGAGGAAGGTCAGAGGTGAATGTGAGAGTGATTGTGTTTAGAGAGTGTGAGTGGGCGTACAGTACATACGTATGCGTGTTGTGTTGGTGCACGTGTGTGCATTTGATTTGTTTGCGTGACACAAAGAGACAGGCTTTGTAATGCTTTGTAAGGTTTGTTCCGGCATGTTTCTGTTTATTAAGTGTGTGTGCTCTCGTGTGTGCAGACACCATTATCACAACTCGTTCTGCTAGTAGCACATCTCAAAGGGCTCTCTTTCTCTTGTCTGAAGAGAAGTGAGCACACATAACCTGAGAACATCTCTCTGTCTTCACTAACAAGTTCTTTGCAATTCCATTCCGATTAAATTAATTGTAGTTAAATTGCCAAAGTGGTTGAATTGTTGTGAATTGCAGCAGCAACCTTCAGAGATATACTTTATTGTTACCAACTGACAGTCTCATCTGCTGGGCAGAATCAATGATACTTTTACATCACTGTGTGAGACTATTTGTCTTGTCATTTCTCCATTCTCTCCATCTCCATGTCTTGCACCCCTTGTGTCTCTTTGTTTCTGTGCTCTCAAACTTTTTCATGCCAAGGACCCCCAAATTGATATATATTTGTCCGCAGACCCCCATCTGAAAATGTTTTGTGCCAGTGACCCCCATAAGAGAAGATTTGTGTTAAAAAAAATCTACATTATTCAACATTTTCAAACAAGATTTTTCAAAAATGTTCAAAATAGCAGATGTAAGCTTGCGCTGTGAGCTTGTGTATCTGCTATTTTTGAATAGCCAAAGTATAAAATATGTATAAAGGGGTTCAAATGTATTAACACATTTAGCTGGGGGCCCCCTCAAGGACCCTTGGGGGTCCCCGGACCCCACTTTGAAATCCACTGATCTAAAGCACTCGTTCTTAAAGTGGCGTCCGGGGACCCCCACGGGTCCTTGAGGGGGTTCGAGGGGGTCCTCAGCTAAATGAGAAACACTTAAAATACTTAAGCCGTATTTTGTTCTTCGGCTATAAAAAAATTGACGATCTACAAGCTCACAAAGCATTGTGATGCGACACATGTTAGGTTGTATATCCATCGGCTATTAATTTTTTGGGACAATATCTTGACAAATCTTATGGTGTCTTTCTCGCTCTCTGTGTGTTTGAGTGTCTCTCTCTCTGTCTCTTTCTTTTGCTCTCTCTCTCTCTCTCTATCTCTCTCATTCTAAGAGGCATCTCCGTATGGGCTTCAGCAGAGCGTGTCTCTAAACAGCCTGTCTACGGGGGGGTGGGGGGTTAGTTTGTTTTACTGTCCCAGCAGGAGGGCTGATGGGAGTCAACTAGGGTCAGCGCGGCCCCAGAATTCATAACGGTGCTTTGATGGGGGTTCACAGGCCGCACAGATTGTTGGTTCAATAACAGCACCAAACACCCCACTCAGGGACTGTGTGTACCCTTTATAGAGGACAACTGGAATCAGTCTCGGCCAAGTCATCTGTGGTTTTGTTGTTCTAAAAGAGTAGTTTTTTGTCGTGTATTTTTCCCTAATGGTGTCAGTTTTCTTTGTCTTTTTTATTTTTGGTTAAAGCTGGAAACAAGTCCCCAGGAAACAAGTCCCCAGGACTTTCTTGTGTTATTCTTTTAGCTCAAATGTCTGACTGTACCTCATGCTGTTTACAGTACATGTCTGTCTAATAAAGTATTCAATCAATCAGTCAAGCTGTGCTGTGAACTTTGCTATAGGTTCTCGTGGTGCATAGCATGGACCTGACACAACAGACGGCGAGAGAAAAAAAAGCAAACTTAAACTGTCACAAGTGTTCTAGTTTGGGTCACTCAAAGAAGTACTAGCATTATCCTACTTAGTGTGATAACTGCATAATAAGGACGCTATTAAAATCCCAAGCAATGCACCACTCAGAAGTTCTGCGTGGGTAACGTTTCCCGTTGGGGGGGGGGGGGGTGGGTGGCAGGGGGAGGGCGTGTTTTCGAGGCCAGAGCTTTTACCCATGATTGTCCTCGTCCCGTGTTGTGATGTCAGTGTGCCTGCCCCCTGGAGAGAAGCGTGCAGACGTCTCCAACAGCTTCTGGCAGATGTGAGCAGCTGGGCTAGGCAGAAGGGCTACTTAAACAGGCCTTACAGGTGTGGTAATGAGCAGGTTTTTAAAATCCCCCCGTCGACTCCCTCCTAATCAGCCTCAGGGCTATTTTTACCAACCCCTATGGGCCTTGTGGGCTCATCCACTTTGAGTTGCTCTGAGAGGGCGAGACGCTGTCACTGAAAACACCATGTTCACACGCATGCACACGCACACACACACACAGACACACACACACACACACACACACACACACACACACACACGCACACACGCACATCCGGGCATGTGCACATACAGTGTGTAGACTGTACACACACACACACACACACACACACACACACACACACACACACACACACACACACACACACACACACACACACACACACACACAGATATTTAGTCACGCACGGCTCACACGAACAGATTCAGTGACAGCATTCATTCATATACACTTGCACATAGACACTGCACAATATCAAGCTTTCGAAAGGAAAATATGCCGTAGTTACTTTCTCTCACCTTGTTAAGAGTTTTAGAGGTTTTCCAGGTGACTGTAAAGTTCTGTTGGGGGAGAAGGAAGGATTTAACTTCGATCTCTGGAGAAATCTGAAGCAACCCTGTCTTCATTATAGAGCATATGGAGCAGGCTATTACTGTATATAGAATTAATAGCTTTTCCACATTTTGATACGCAGGGCATAGGAATTCAGTCGAGTTACTCTGTAGTCATTCTACTTTGATCATTATTAGTGTGTTGTTCTAGATCAGGGGTTTTAAATCTTCCCCAAATTGACTTTCATCGGGTTATGGACCCCCGTTTCAAATGATTGTATGCAGGGGACCATGATATGAAAAGATGTTTTAAATGAAATTAAGATAAAGGTCTAAAGTCATAATCATTTAGTCACATAGATTCATAGTGGTGGTGATACTGAAGCATATTGTTAGAATGGTCACTTAGTTTGTAGTGGTTTGTATTGTCATTATTTCAAGTGAGTTGAATTGAAGTACAAATGAAACTATTATTTTTGCTGGGGACCGTCAGGAACCTCCTCAAGGGGTCCCCGGACTCCACTTTGAAAAACCCCTGTCCTAGACGATTTACAATATCCTCTCTACACCTTCTAAATGAAACAAGGAAACTATGTAGTTGTTTTACTTATTTTTCACTCCGTTTTCCCAGCTTACTGACAGCAGTACATACTGTAGACCACACACACACACACACACACACACACACACACACACACACACACACACACACACACACACACACACACACACACACACACACACACACACACACACACACACAGATAATGAACAAAATATTGAAGTGATTTTCCTGCTGGCGTAGAGAGACAATCCTTTCATCCTGGCATTGAGCTACTAGGAGTTCTGTTCTAACTGTAGTCACAGTCCAGTTAACTGATCTATCTATCTATCTATCGTTCTATCTATCTATCGTTCTATCGTTCTATCATTTTATCTATCAATCTATCGTTCTATCGTTCTATCTATCGTCTGTCTGAGTCAGTGAGCTTTGTCTTCATTATCTCTAACTTTCTTTTGCTTATTGTTTTATTTATTTCCTGTGTTTATTTTATCATCTGCCAAGATAAGGTATGGGGGGAAAGAGTGGGATTAATGAGCTGTCCTTCCATATGCTTGAAGATTTCCATCCCGGGTTCAAGGGAAACTTCCCTCTCACTTTCTGCCATCGAGGGATTTTTTGAAGTCCCAGAAAGCCTTTAGATCATATGAAATGTTTAAGTCTGTGCGAGGCCTTTGAAATAATTACATGGCAAATGAATGCACATTTTAGAGTTGAAAAGTTTAAATCATTTCTCTTCAGTGGTGGAAAGTAACTACTGTAAGTACATTACTCAAGTACTGTATTTTTACTTTACTGGAGTACTTCCAATTTTCAATAATTTTACTTCTACTCCACTACATCTCAATGGCAAACATTGTACTTATACTCCACTATAATTATTTGAAAACGTTTAGTTACTAGTTACTTTGTAGATTTTGATTATTATTAAAAACCACTTCAGACCTATATATATGCTTTGGCAATTTGAAAATAGCCGATCTACAAGCTCACTATGCGTCACGATGCGACGCATTGTAAGCTTGTAGATCTGCTATTTTCAACAGATTTTTATACATTTTATTCATTTGAAAACTTGCAAAATGGGACATTCTGCATAATGAGTACTTTCTACTTTTGGTACTTTTTGATACCAATACTTTTGTACTTTTACTCAAGTAAATTTTGATTACCGGACTTTTACTTGTAACAGAGTATTTCTACGTTGCAGTATTGGTACTTTTACTTAAGTAAAATGTTTTAGTTATTTTTCCACCACTGACTCCCACCCGCCCTGCCCCGCTCTCTCTCTCTCTCTCTCTCTCTCTCTCTCTCCATCACTGCCATCTGCATTCAAAGTTCTCAACCACGGCAGGAGGAAGTCATCGTTTCCTCATCATGACTTGGCATGGCGAATATATACACTGCAAACCAGGAGTTAGTACTCAAAGTGCTCCCGTGCCTGCACTACAACGTCTGGATATTTCTAGAGCGCAAAAGACAGAAACAGGCTATTAATCTTCTCGTTCATTCTCCAGTGACAGACTCTTATGAGGAAAATCAGCATTCACTATACAGTACATACAGGCTCAATCCAACAGCTCCATGCAACAGTTCTGCCGCTTTGTAGCCATTTACCCAAAGTACTGTCAATTACAATTACTGAATGGCTAATATACACATACAGTATATGTTTCTCCGGCCGCTAATCTCTGTTATCACCATTATCCCTCGTTACACACGTGTGTCATTTACTGGCCTATTGCATCATGTCATTGAAACACCATGGCACGTAACATTGGAACGATGCACTTTCATTCCCTTTCCCCATAAAGTAAGCTTATTCTGCTGTACTGCTCCACTGATGCAACTTTACATCCTATCCTTGCATAATTATCGTCACCATTCTATAGTATTCTCTCATGTTTGGTTTGAGCTTTTGCTTTCTTGACACTATATACTCTGCATAATGTTTGTTGTTTGTATAAGACGTTTATAAAATCGGATGTTTTCCTTTCCACATTTTTCAGTGGAAAAGATAGTCGTTTATAAGCTGCACTGCAATGTAGCATGTCTGAGTGTGTGTGGTACGAAGTTAACATTTACAAAGGTACCGAATTTTGCTAAGAGCCTGTATCCTCTCCTTTTAGCTAGTAATATCAAGGACTCGAACCCGTGATGCACCGTCAGGCTACAGTAGAGCGTCAGTGCCCGGACCGAAGGTCAGCGTTCCGGGCCGATCTGCTACTTTTGATACTTTTGTGTTACGCTGTAGTATGATCAATTAGGGCCTTAATTTATGAAAAAAAAACACAAAAAGTTAATATATGGAGTTAGGAGGTTTCTTCCCGACAGCAACGATGTAAGATGCGGAGCAGACCAAACACTGGGTTCAAGGATGAAACACTACGAGCTGAAAGATGCTGAGAAACCAGCAGGGAGTGAGGCCAATTAATTTCAAGCTGCAGAGGAAGGGAGTACCGGTCATATTGCTAATTGTCAAACATCACAGTTTGTTCAGCTTCGCTGGAAACCCAGGAGATGAACCAGAACAACAAGTTGTCTTTAACCCATTCAATCCGGGAACGCATCTGTGTCATTTTAGATGTCTTTGGCTATTCAAAAATAGCAGATATACAAGCTCATGGCGCGGCCATGCCGCGCTATGAGCTTGTATATCTGCAAATTTTTTTAAATGGTGATTTTTTTGGCAAATCTTTGATTTTTTATACTGTATATGTATGTTGCTATAATATCAGTGGTTCTCAAAAAGATTTCGTGTCAAAGACCACCCAAAATGTATATGTATTTGGCCGCGGACCCCCATCTCAAAACATTTTGTTCCAGGAACCCCCCCAGAAGCAAAGATTTGAGTTGCAAATGTTCGCTTTAAAACTACAGTATATATATATTCGAAGATTTGCACACATTTTTACAATAGTTTTTCAAAAATAGCAGATCTACAAGCTTGTATATCTACTATTTTTGAATATCCAAAGAAATCTAAAATGACACAGATGCGTTCCCGGATTGAATAGGTTAAGAACCTGCTAGGCCAACTGACTTCAGTGTGACTTGTGTGAAACTTCTCAGCAGCGTACCAGAGCTCCACTCAGTCAACATAAAGTGCTCTGTTTTGGTTGTGTAGACACAGGTCTGTTTACTTAGGACCATCAGCTTCAGATGTGTTTCATCAGGATTTTTTCCCTGCCTGATCCCCGAGCAGAACCTTTGAAGGTCTTAGTACAATATTCCTGCGGGCATTATTCTGTTATGAAATCAAAGCATGAATAATTTTTCCAAAAAGTATTTTGAGCTGAGAAAAGTGTGAAAATCCTTGTCAAAACTTTGAGCTTAGGCCCCTTTCTCGGAATGATGGTTTTCAGAATCACGTATCTCTGTAAGGTGTAACGTTACTTCCAAAAACAATTGGGTCAATCCTCATTTTGAGGTTGTGATCCCATCCTATAATAAAAAAATGGAAACATTCTAACAATGAAAACAACTTTCAATGATAAAGTAATTTTTGTTTTTAGTTTGGTCATGTACTGTAGATTTAAAATGGAGGCTTGTAGAATCTCGTTTTTGAGACATAATGGGAGCAAGATTACTATATTTAATAAAGTGATTTAATAATTTACCACACCCCCAGCATAATACAAATGCTGATTTTCATCCACATGCAAACACAACCTCCAGCCAGCATGTTTGAATACAAAAAATGTATGTGTGTTTGTGTGTGTGTGTGTGTGTGTGTGTCAGTGATGGAAAAGGTACTCACATTTTTTACTGAAGTAAAAGTATCATACTGCAATATACTTCAGAAAGCTTCAGAAAGAAATCATACATTATGCAAGTGTGATCATACTGTACAGCAGCTATGAAGCTAGAACAATGTTCATTTTATATTCTATTCTTGGATATTCACATCCTTCGCATGCATGAAACTGTGCACTGAACTGCAAAAAAGGATATGTATATAATTTATTTATAGTTAATCCATCACTTTGTTACATTTGACCCTAACCATATTGATTAAGTATTAGATTGAGTATTAGGTTTCTGTCCGGTTGATTAGTGCTATTGACATTCCAATACAGTATAATGTGGAACTGGAACTGACCAATCGTGAAGTACAGTATTTGCTAGTGGAACAGGCTGGTTGCTACTCAGCCAATGGGGTTGTTCACTGACTGATTAGTCAGCACAGCACGTTGGGTTCAGCTGACCGTCCCATCCCCTCGGCAATGGGATTTAAATTTATGTTACTGCAACTTAGGGTTGCAGTAACATAAACGTTTGTTTATGTTTGTAAACAAACATTGGCTTCGGGTAGCTACCTGCACCCAGTACAAAACACAGATGCTGACCTACAAGACAACCGGAGGCATGGCAAGCGCATTGTGAGCTTGTAGATCTGCTTCTTTTTTTTTCTTCTTTTAAGATCTTGAAAAGAAATTCAACAGAGAATCCGTTTTGTGAGGCACTTGGGGGGGGGGGGGGTAACCAGAGGGTAACTGGATCAGACATGTTTGTCTTTCATTTAACACAGAGGTCTACTAGACACCTGAGGGATCTTCACACAAGGTCATGAGTACCAGTGACCTGTGTCCGTCTCCTTCTGTCAACACAATGACTGACCCCTCAGTGGAAGGGGTCAGGCCCTGAGCAGTGGTGGAGAACTATACTTAAAGGAGTATTTCACCCAAAAAACGAATTATTTTCTATCAATTACACACCCCATGAAGCCTTGAATTCATGGAGATGTTAATTCCTAAGCCAGTAATTTCATATTGAGCAGTTTATTGAAACTGAATTCAAAAGGATAAATACACAAGAAAGCCTGTAGGCTTGTTTCCATTTTGGTCATTTTGGGGAAGGGGGGTAGGGAGCAAAAATACATTACAAATTCCTTTTGGGAAAGGGGTCAGGGAGCATAAATACATTACAAATACAAAACGAGGACAAAAAAACACAAAACAAAAAACTGAAAAACGGAAAAAAAAAAGAAAAAAAAAAACTCTAAAAGATCAGTACTTGGTTTAAAATTTAAGTCATGTTATTGGCCAACCATCTTTTTAATGCGAATTTAAAGTTTTCAAAGGAACTGAACTGAACTGCTGCTGAGTAAAGGAAATATTTTTTTTCCTTATTGCTGTAAAAAAGGCAGGTCTTAAAATCAGTAGGGCTACCTGGTGTAATACCTGTGAGTATCACTAACCTTGGAAAAATAGTCACGGAAATGTTTGGGTGCTGCATTACTTCTAATCCTGTGAACTAAATACTTTTTAAATTGGGATACTCTCTCCTCCACTCTAAGCCACCCAAGACTGCTGAAATGGGCAGGAAGAAGATGAGTTCTAGGATGCAACTTAAGGATCACTCTAACCAATTTATTTTGAGAGGTCTGATGTTTTTTCTTAAGGCTCATAGAAATGCCAGTATACCAAGCTGTACAGGCATAGTGAAAGTGATATTGTACAAGAGCCCCAGCCAGGATTTTTAGGGTGTTTCTATCTAAAAGGTTGGATATTCTAGCTAGAAATTGTGTTATTTGAACTATTGCTTACCTTTGAAACTACTTTTTGTGCCATACTCTCTCCTTATGGCTTGTTAGCCAAAGTACACCCCAAGTACGTCATGGATTCCTTGGCTGTAACTTCAAAGTCACCTACTACTACTTTGAACCCAGGAGACTTCTTCAGTTTGGCATTTGACCGAAAAAGAATGGACTCAGTTTTGCCGAGATGGAGAGATAGTTTGTTGTCTGCTAACCAGACACTAACCTTAAGAAGTTCAGCACTTAGCTGTTCCACCTCTGTTTTCTCTTCATTAGAGACTACTAAGGCTGAATTGTCCGCAAAAAGAAATAAATTATAGTTACAGCTGACTTCATGTCGTAACATCAAAAAGAAAAGTGGACCTAAGATGCTCCCCTTGGGGACCCCACTTGATAGAGTTAGTGGCGAGGACAGGGTACCGTTTATGTCCACCACCTGTTCTCTGCCCATCAAGTAGGACCTCACCCACTGAAGTGATACACTGTTAAAACCCAAAGCCCTGAGTTTATTCAAGAGAATGTCATGATTAACGGTATCGCAAGCCTTCTGGAGATCCAACATCACCATGCCACAATATTTCCCTTTATCCACCTCTAGTCTAATAAAATCTGTTAGATAGAGCAAGAGTGGGACTTTCTAAAGCCTGATTGAAAATCGGACATGTATAATCCGTTCAACAACCTTTGAACATAAAATGGATATAGGTGGATGATTTCCACGATCTGATTTGGTTGCCTTTTTGTACAGGGGTACAACTCTTGCCAATTTAAATATACTGGGAAAATGACCTTGTTCGATTGATAAATTGATTAGTTAAGTTATGCAAGGGGCTTTACTTCAGCTGCATCAATTAAAAATCTGGTAGGGATGTTATCATAACCCGTTGCCTTGCCAAGTTTCAGGGACTTGAGTTTTGCTGGTACCACTTCCTCTGATACTATACAAAGGGAAAAAACATCAGGCTGGACTCCCATTTGCTGATAAGAGCAGTGGATCCTCTGGTTCCCCAAACATACTAGTAGCAACAGGAAGCTTCTGTAGCCTACCAAATTGCTCGCTATACAGTATAGGTGAAAAAAACATAAAATCTACCTGCAACCGTAGCTTTGTCATGCGTTATAGACCTGTTTACATCTACATCTGTTATTTTGTTTCTGTTTGGGCTTTTCCTGGGTCCCCAAAGGTTTAAGGGTTGACCACAGATTTTTCGGATCATTTTGGTACTCCTCAAGTCTCCCCAAGTCTTAAAATAATCATGTTTTGCCTCAATTGCCATTCTCTGCGCCTTATTTCTAAGCGTTTTGTGCTCCTTGAAAACACCAGGCAATTTTTATTTTTATTTTTTTCTAATTTTTTGGTATCCAAAATATCTTTATTCATCCGAGGTTGAGTTCTCTGTTTGGTCCTACTCTCCTTTAGCGGAGCAACGTTATCAAGCTCATGTAGAAAAATATTCTGAAAGCGTCCCATGCTACATCTACTGTACATCACAACACTTTGTGACGGTGGTCCAGTCTATCTTCTTAAGCATGCCAATAAAGGTGTTACTCTGATCCCATCTAAGGTTTCTACTTTTAATACTATAATACAATACACAAAATACAAATACAATGTATAGGGGACCTCTTAACCTTCCTAGTACAGAACATTTAAAAATGGTCGCTAATACCATACACAATGACGCTTTGGAGGATTTTACATCTATCAGAAACCATTATTTGATCAATAACAGTTTCACTATGGTCAGTTACTCTAGTGAGATCTCTAATCAGTTGGGTTAAACCATGCGTTTTCAGAAAATGATTTAGACCTTTGTACAGCGGGCCATTAACATTCTTAAAATCAATATTCACGTCATCCGATAAAATGTATTCATGGTTTGAAAACTCAAGGCAGCCTGCACAAACAAGACAACCTGCACAATCAAATGAGAGGTTTTTACTTTACTTGAGTACTCCCATTATTCCAATACTTTATACTTCTCCACTACATCTCAGAGGCAAATATTGTGCTTTTACACCACTATAATTATTTTGAAAACGCTAGTTACGTTGTAGATTTGATTATTATTACAAAATGTACATTAACCACTTGAATCCTATTTTATACTTTGGCTATTCGAAAATAGCAGATCTACAAGCTCATAACACGCTGTGAGCTTGTAGATCTGCTATCTTTTTGGATATATTTTTGTTAAGTAGGCTATATTTGAATGCCAATATTTTTGTGCTTTTACTCAAATAAAAAAAATGTGAATACATGACTTTTATTGTAATAACTACATTACATCTACATTGTAGTATTGCAATGAGCCATAACAATGACAGGCACACAGTTACAGTGGCGCCACAGAAGTAATGAGGGAATCCAGACGCGAGGACAGAGCTCGTCCACCGTAAAATCCCCTCAGTGTTAATTTAACTCTGAGAGTGTACAAATGTAACCAAATGGACTGGTCCATGTGCTCTCATTTTTACACTCTGAGTAACAATTGGATGAATTGACACTGAGGATTTGACTGTGCAGGTTGGCCAGGTTTCATCAGTGTCCCCATAAAATAAATCCTTTTCTGTGTGGAAATGATGAGGTCACGTTTACAGTACACCTGTTAAACTCATCGAGGGTGGAAGCGAAATAATGGCCCACTGAGGACGGATGCTAGCCTGTGGATTTAGCTGAGAGTTCTGCCAGCTGAGGCCTTTAACACTGGAGCTGAGCTATAGCACACAGCCCTCACACCTCTGTCAGTGTGTTGCATCAATGTTGAACTGATGATCAGTGGTGTAAAGTAACAAAGTACATTTACTCAAGTACAATTTTGAGGTATTTTCTTTACTTTACTGGAGTATTTCCAATTTTCAATACTTTTACTTCTACTCCACTACATCTCAGAGGCAAATATTGTTTTGCTTAGTTACTAGTTACTTTGTAGATTTTGATTATTATTACAAAACATACAATAACCACTTCAGCCCTATGTATACTTAGGCTATTTGAAAACAGCTGTAGATCATCTTTTTTTAAAGCATTTTTATATATTTGGAAACATAATGAGTACTTTTGGTACTTTAAGTACAACTTGATGCCAATACTTTTTTCATTTTTTTATTTTTTGTTTTAATACAGAGCTTGTACTAGACTATTTCTACAATAGGTTATTGATACTTTTACTTAAGTAAATACATTATAGGGCTGAAGATAGGGCAGTGTTTCTCAAAGTTGGGGTCCTGGGACCCTCAGGGGTCCTTGGTGGAATCGGTTTCCCAGCAAAATTTGTTAATATAGCCTTAAAATCAGTGTGATCCATAGGCGGCGGGTAATGAAGGCTAGGGTAGGCTAAGCCTTCCCAAATGTTATGCTGGGAAATTCTGGGAATTGTGCAAATTATATATAATATATGTGCGCAGCATTATTTAGTTCATTTTTTGATAATAAATCAGTAAAATCAGGCAAAAATAAGAATTAAATAGCCTAACCCTAACCCTAGCCCTATAACCGAAATAAAGTAACCAAAAACCAAAAAGAAACTAACATAATCCGCCCAGACATTTTTTTTTGTGCACACGCGCTTCTGCGCTTCTGCGCCACGCGCGCTTTGCGCGTGGCCGACCCCCAGCCTTCCCAATTGTCAAACTCACCCGCCGTCTATGGTGTGATCACTTTAATCCTAAATACATCGGCTGTTTAAAAAGAACCGAACTATAAGAGCTTGTAGATCTGCTACTTTAAAACGATCTTGAATCTTATTCACATTTCTGAATATTTTTGAACATTTTATTTTACATTAAATACGTTGACAAAAACTAATGAAAAACAAACACAGATTTTTGTTATCCCACATCTAGTTTTTTGTTGTTTTGTAAGTTTTTGTTAATTCTAATACCCTTGGTTACAAGTTGACCTCACTAGACCTTGCTTGTTGAAGTGAGGCTGGACATAATCCTTGTATTTTCACCATGGAACACGTTGATAGGCGATGCTGGAGTGTAAAAACCACATTCTGCCAGCATTAACTAGTGTTTTACTGCAATGCCCGGGTGGGTAAACACAAGGCCAGCATCGTCATTAGAGAGATGAAAGAAAATAAAGTTATTTGACAGCGTGGGCGGCAATAGGAGTGCTTACTAAAACGAAAGGGGAATAAATAAAATATCGTTGCCGTCTGGTGAAAACCTTGTGTGTCCAAAACCGTTACTTTTCAAGAAATGGAAAAAATAACTTCTTATCCAATGTAGTTATTATTTAGTCACAAGCTCTTGTTAATACTTTTCATTGGTTCAATATTCTTAAAACCCACAGACACAATTAACCACTTTCATTTGCATTTCACAAAAAGATAAAACAACGTGTGCGACGCGTTGTGAGCTTGATTGGCAATTCTTTGCCACTTTTGTGTGACACTGTAGTATGACAAAGAAAAGTGAGAGAGAGAGAGAGAGAGCGGGAGACATGGAGATAGAGAGCTGTGAAATGAAACAGAGCGATAGACGGAGACAGAGAGGCAGGGAGTAGAAAAACAGGAAGCGAGAACTACGGGGTAATTGGTCAATCTGCTTGTATTGAGAGAAGCATCGTTCACAGCCACAGGAGCCCGGCCAAAGGTATCCCTGTGAAACGAACCACTTAAAAGGAGCAGAAGGGACAAATAATTACTGTGTGTGTGTGTGTGTGTGTGTGTGTGTGTGTGTGTGTGTGTGTGTGTGTGTGTGTGTGTGTGTGTGTGTGTGTGTGTGTGTGTGTGTGTGTGTGTGTGTGTGTGTGTGTGTGTGTGTGTGTGTGTGTGTGTGTGTGAGGAAAGGGTTGAAGAGGGACGTGAAGATTATTTATGGTCCATACCGGTGGTCTGGTATGATAAGCCTATTGACTATACTGTATTGGCTCACAATAGGCTCTGTACATAACTGTAGTTCCTGTTTCCAGAAGAGGGCATAAAAATGTCTAAATAACACCAACTTCACAGTGAAGAAGCCATAAACCTGAGTGTCCTTATTGATTTAAATAACCTAAAAGCACGCAGTGCTCTCTCTCTCTCTCTCTCTCTCTCTCTCTCTCTCTCTCTCTCTCTCTCTCTCTCTCTCTCTCTCTCAATGACTGGAAACTGTCGTTTCCATATTATTGATTGCAGTTCTGAATTCGAAACCATGCAGGAATGGTAAGCCAGGCTGAACCAAAGTTCTGTCTATTGTACTGTACCTCCGCTGCTTTCTTCAGCACCTGGTGCAGGAACAGCGGCCGCCACGCGACTTAATAAAGCCTTTCTGTCTCAGACATGGCAAATAAAACCAGCAGAATAAACCAGCTAAATGATGTCTTACCGTTCGTCAGTAGAGTTGCAGCTTAATTCCATAGGCTACATTGCCTTTGCATTTTCGTTGAGGGTTTTTAGCTGTAGATAATTATATTATTGAGGAAAAAATATATATATACTGTTAGTGTCATCTCTATGACAAGTATCATTATCAGCCATTATATAATAATCCAACACAGTGAACTTTACTGTGCTTTTATTTTGTTTTCAAAGTTGTTTCATTGTGTTTTCTTTTAATGCTTTTTAAAGCGTGGATTTATTTGAAAAGTGTAACTGAAAGAGTAAGAGTAGTAAATTCATGTAAAAGAGGTAATTGTTTTAACTGCCAACATACTGTATCCCGCTAAACACAACACTTTTAACACATTGGCTGCCAAAGACGCATATCTGCGTTCTAATTAATTTCTCGCCTGGCTGCCAAAGACGCAGATCTGCGTTCTTGTTTTTTGACCCAAAGACCAAGGAGATATGATTTATCGAAGATTTAAACTCCTATCCACTTCCTTGTTAACTTAAAACTTAAAAATTCTGAATCTCGGCTCCTGAGTACTTTTTTTTCAATGAAAAATCTCTGGCAGTCTACAGCAAAAAATCTGAAATAAGATTAGGTGTTAAATGTAAACCAGTTACAGATGACGGACTGCAGTGCAGTGGTGTAAAGTAACTAAGTACGTTTACTCAAGTACTGTACTTAAGTACAATTGTGAGGTACTTTTACTTTACTGGAGTATTTCCAATTGTCTATACTTTTACTTCTACTCCACTACATCTCAGAGGCAAATATTGTACTTTTACTCCAATACAATTATTTGAAAACTTTAGTTACTAGTTACTTTGCAGATATGAATTATTACATTCTAAAACATACATTATCCACTTTAGCCCTATTTTATACCTAGGCTATTTGAAAATAGCCGATCTACAAGCTCACAACGCGTCGCATCGCGACGCATTGTGAGCTTGTAGATCTGCTATTTTCAAACATTTTAGTACTTTTACTTTTGGTACTTTAAGTACATTTTGATACCAATACTTTTGTACTTTTACTCAAGTAAATTTTTAATTCCGGACTTTTACCTGTAACAGAGTATTTCTACATTGCAGTATTGATACTTTTACTTAAGTAAAACATGTGAGTACTTTTTCCACCACTGCTGCAGTGTGCAGTAGTTCACATCTGGTGTCTGTGAGCAGCTAATCTCCGGCACGGCACCGCTGGACCAATCGGTGTGAAACTTTGACACCAAATTACATTTTCCGGCATTTCGTGTTTTCTTCAAAACACACGTTGTGCTACTACTCTTACAGACTTTGTCCAAAACTCACACAAATCGGTACACATTGAGGAAATCCGATCGAGATGTATGAGTCAGACTTTTCAGATCCCTTTCCAATTGGTTATGACTGCCTTCCTGCAAGAGACCTGTGCTCAGAGGAGCACACTTTTCTAGTTGCATCTAGTTTTATGGACAGTGAAATACTTGCACTATAGAACCAAAATTGGTCTAATTTCCTTTCCTCTTCCACTTGAATCAGGAGAAACTGAAACTCTATCAGAGTAATTTGTCCTGGGAATTAATGCTGATTATATCCTTTCCCACTAAAGACAAAAGCCAGATGTTAGTTTGACAAATTCAGAAAATATCAGATCATCAATCTCACAATTCATTGATTGATTTCAAAAGGTTTGATTTCAAAAGGTTGTGAGCTTGCAGTTCACCTATTTTCACTATTCGTCGTTCAGCAAAGTATAGGCCCCTCAGTGGTTAAATTAGACTTAATGAAAGGATGAGACAATACAGTCACAGACTTATTTGTAGTTTGGTCCTTATGATGCATAGAATGGCATGGCAACTTTCTTTTAGATGTTTGGGTTAGTATGACACAGGGATACAGTTACCATCAAATATGAAAGAAATCCTTGAATTTGTGTTAAAAGACAAACAGACCAGGGATCTCAACCAGCAACCATCTATCTAGTTTCATGTACTCGTACTGTGAGTGCTCAATTTTTTAAGTCTCAACCTTGGCTTCGGCGTTGGAGGATCTGTCTGTACTTTGTTTCAGCCGCGGGGGGTTAGGGTTGAGACGGCTCTGCCGCCTGGCCGTCATTCAAAGCCCCAGGCCCCCACCCCCCACCCCCCAAGTGTGTCTAACAAATGGTGCCGAGGACTTAAGGTATTAATGTAAGAGATAGAGGTAAAAGTACGGAGGGGAGTCTCTTTTTCTTCCATCTGGCCCTAACAAGATGGAAAGACTGAGGGAGCGAGGGAGAGAGAGAGATGGAGGGAGGGAGCGAGAGGGAGAGAGAGGCTATAGGCTGGATCAGCACTCACAAGAGAGGAGTACTGTCCTCGGCTGAAGCTGTCATTCTGTCCTCCCTCTTGTCTCTCTCCTTTCCCATGGCTCATACTGTACATCTCCTTGCCTCCTCTGTGATCATCGGCCCTCTGCCCCTCACTGTGCAGCCAGAGTGAGAGAGAGAGTAGGCTCAAAATGGGAATAAATGAGCTGTGCGGATGTGAATGTGCTGCACATGCATGTGCATATCCGCGCACATCGCTTGCACATTGCCTGTACCTTCCTGCACGTGTGCGCGTCTCTCGACTACATCTTCTCTATAGTGTGTGTAGCCACGGAGCCAAAAGATCGTCTGGGGACTGTTCATCCACTTCCTGTCGAGTGCCCTGGGGAGGTGGGTGGGGGGGTGTGGGGGTTATACGGGGCGGGGGTAGGGGGTTTGAGCCTCGCAGGCTGGGATATTATCAATACAGGCCCTCCGGGCAGCCTGGCAGACAGGAGAGGAAGCCACTGGTGCACTCTACCTATTAGTCCACTGCTGAGCGCAGTGTGTGCGCATGCGCATGCATGCGTAAGAGGAAGACGTGGCTAGAAAGCCAGCCAGCGTCTCAGCCATCTATCTCCCATACTTCCTACACATTAAAAACCTTTTCCTTTCATGCCCCATGCACCCACCTCCTTCTTTCATTCATCCCCCCGTTTTTCTGGAACAATTAATCTGCATTGATATATAGCAAGCTTCTTAATAAGATTGCAAAGTAATTCATAAAAAAGGAAAATGGAATGAATTTAAATAATAAATAAATAAAACAAATAGAATAGAATAAAACACTAGTACAAATAAACAATAAAATGTTTACCAAAAGGTAAAAAAGCAGTTTGTTCTATTTCCTCATTATGAGATTATTGTCTCGCTTATTCCCTCTTCTCAGCCATCTGTCTTTCTTTATAGTCTATAGCGGCATCAGTAAATGTCATCCTCTATTCATAGCTTCCGCCATAAGATAGGATAAACCTTTATTGATCCCCGGAGGGAAATTCAGGTGTCATAGCAGCAACAGCAGAAAGAATGAAACACAGGAGAGGTCCTGTACATGTTAGCATAAAGCCATTTTCCCACACTGGACAAAAATCTGTTCTTTTAGTGCAGCTGTCCAGTACAGGGGTGTCAGTTGGCTCCCTGGTCAATATTGAAATTTGCTTGTTAAAATACATTTCAGGAACATTTCAGCGTTAGAAATTATTGTTAATGGCCTGGACCGCTGGTGTAGCGGTCCAGGCACCTAGGATCAGTGAAGCCTGACAGCGTGTCACGGGTTTGAGTCCCGATCCCAATGACCTTTGCTGCATTCATTCCCCATCTCTCTGTCCCCATTTCCTGTCTGTCCTGTCAATACAGGCATAAAAGCCCCAAAAATAAATCTTAAAAAAAGGAAATTATTGTTAAATGCCATTGTTAAATTCCAACCATGGTAGTGGGTATCATCAGGTGCCCACTTTTATAACTGCATGTGTTTTCGTCCAGTGAAATGCTTAGCCCATTCAGGAAAAAAATATTTAGCTTTTTGTCTGCTGCACTGCTTTTTACCGAGCAGAGCGCTGATTGCAAAGGAACAATCCAGGCATTGGATTGTTCTTTGTCCCATTTCATGCTCTTGAATATGATTGAAAAGTGTGTTTTCAACGTAATAAACGAATAAACATAAACCCGCTGTTTTTTTTTAAATCTTTGAATAATTTTGCATTTTTTTGCAACACAAATCTTCTCTTCTGGGGGTCCCTGGCACAAAACATTTTCAGATGGGGGTCTGTGGCCAAATACATATAATTTTGTCCTTGGCACAAAAAAAGTTTGAGAACTACTGATTTAGATGGCATTAGAATCGGCCTCAGGTCTTAATGGGCTTCAGGTCTTCAGGTCTTAAGCAGCTTCAGTCATCTCTCACAAAATTGAACACATTGTTTGTTGCAATGTGGAGGGGATGAAGTTATTAATTATTATTAACAGCAATCTCAACTGCATCACATGAGAGGTTTGATGCAGTTTTTATAGTTACTGGAAGACCACCATGAGTGATGATAGATTAAATGAGTGGTTCTCAAACTTTTTCATGTCAAGGACCCCCAATTTGACACACATTAGCCTGCAGACCCCCATTTGAAAAGATATGCCAGGGACCCCCCATAGGAGAAGATATTTACAGTTCTAGCCGTGATTCTATCAATCATTTGGCTGGGGACCCCCTAGAACCCCCCCCCAAGGACCCCTGGGAGTCCCTGGACCCCACTTTGAGAGCCACTGGATTAATTAATTGCATGCTAATGGCTGCATAACTGTTGTCAAATCTCTGACTGACATTGTCAAATCAATTTGAAACCTTTTTGTTACGCCTTGATGGGTTGATCGCCTGTGGTTGGATTCAATTCATTCGAGTTCATCTTTAGGCCAGACAGTGCTTTTTATATAATGTTGATCTATAGCTTGTGTCATGTGTGACATAAAATGCAGTATCTTATGTACCCTTTTAGACCTGTGCTGCTGTGCACATTTCTTCCAGGCTGGTTTTGTGGTTTTTAATGTATTAGTAGGCTCTGATATTATTACTGCGGTCTCGCTGATGTATCTATGATTCTGTCTGTATTTGTTGTATTTGGACTTTAAAGGAGGAGGATGTTTGTGTGATATTATTTCATAGTAGTCCTATATGGATGGGATTAGTAAAAATCGATTAAGATGCGTGTCGAGACAGGCAGACCTTGCTATGCCTATGTTTCATTTGTTTCAACTGAAATGGGCCACGCAACAGAAACAGGGCTCGCCTCCTTGTGGAAAGGAAGAAAGTGTTTCTGTAAAATCCCAATGGTGAATAATAACCTTATTTTCTGTATCCTCTCTGACCCTTACGCTGTCCACGGTGCTGAATTGCGCGTGTCAGAGCGAAGGTCAATCATTGATTTACACGTTGTGTAGCCTACAGAACATACAGTGAAAGGGTGAGATTGGAAAGGTTAGCCTAAGTTGTATCAAGCCATTTATTATTGTACTTTTGCTAATAGCCTAGGGAAATGAGTTCAATCTTGAGTTCAACTCTTAATGTTTCCTGACTATTGGCATTAATTGATTGCCATCATGTGACCTTGCCACACAGCTTTTTCTGAATGTATGTAGAGGTCATCTCCCAGGTGTGAATGTGTGTGTGACCGTATGAAAGTGAAACAGGACAAAGCTGCAAAATTGCATGCATAGTCAGCAAAACCGTCATTAATAGAGAAAAACACATGGTGGGTGAATTACAGTACAAGCAGCCAAAACATCAGCAGACTCTCACCAGGACACATTCAACCCACAAAGACTTCTCGTGAAAATACAAACAGGGAAGACCATGGGAATACTTACTAATACATAAAGATTGGCGCTGTTGTGACGAGGTGTGTGTGTGCGTGTGCGTGTGCGTGTGCGTGTGTATGTGTGTGTGCGCGATGGGGCGTGGAACATCAAAAGATTTATTTTATTTTCCATTACACAGGATGCGACATTTGTTAATTAGTTTGTTGATGAATGCGCCCTTTTTTGCACAATGGCAAGATGGAAAATAGAGTGACCTTTGAATGAATAAGCCCAAATCACCTTGAATTAGCTCCAGTGCTAACAGAAGAAGAGGTATGTGTGTGCCAGTGGTGGAAAAAGTACTCCGTTTTTTACTCAAGTAAAAGTACAATACTGCAATGCAGAAATACTCTGTTACAAGTTTAAGTCCGGAATTCAAAATGTACTTGAGTAAAAGTACAAAAGTATTGGCATTAAAATATACTTAACCCATTAACTGCCAGAGGTATTTTCATATTTTTTTAGCCAGTGCCAGAGATTTTTCATTGAAGAAAGAAATGTACTCAGGAGCCGAGATACAGAATTTTTAAGTTTTAAGTTAACAAGGAAGTGGATAGGAGTCTAGATCTTCTACAAATCATATCTCCTTGGTCTTTGGGTCAAATTTGAAAAATTTGAAAAAAAAAAAATCAGTTCACGTAGATCTACGCGATTGGCACGTGGCGGCTTTAAATAGGTTCGCGTAGATCTACGTGATTGGCAGTGAATCAGTTGGACCAAAAGTAAAAGTACTCATTATGGAGAATGTCCCGTTTCCCGTATAAAATGTATTCAAATCTTTTGAAAATAGCAGATCTACAAGCTCACAACGCGTCGCATCGCGAAGCGTTGTGAGCTTGTAGATCGGCTATTCTCAAATACCCTAAGTTTAAAAAGGGCTGAAGTGGTTAATGCATGTTTTGTAATAATAATCTAAATCTAGTAACTAGATAACTAACGTTTTCAAATAATTGTAGTGAAGTAAAAGTATAATATTTGTCTCTGAGATGTAGTGGAGTAGAAGTACAAGTATTAAAAATTGGAAATACTCCAGTAAAGTAAAATGACCTCAAAATACAGTACAGTACTTGAGTAAATGTACTTAGTTACTTTCCACCACTGTTTACATTGCCAAAAGACATGAAAGTGGTTTACACTAACAATGATTCTCCAAATCCACGGTTCGGTTCAGACCTCGATTATTGAGCCACAGTTCTGTTCATACAATTTGTAATATTAAGAATGTATGAAGGGAGATTGACTTTAACATCACATAAATGATTTAAGTACTGTACATTGGATCAGTTTCACAAGCTATATCCAAGTTGGTATTTTATTTTAAACATGTGATCATATTGCATCACACAGTAGTAGTTTATATTCAGAGTGGCCAAATGCATATTAATTGGGAGTCCTTGACAATGAAAACGTTTGAGAACCACTGCCTTAGTATTATGCTACTCTACTTAACATAAATGGAATGGGGAGGCGGTTCATAATTCATTTTGCTTGTTAGTCCAACATAACTGTAAACATCTCAGGAGCAAGATTAAAAAAATGTCAGGCCAACGCTCCGCCTCCCCCAGCATCTGTCCAGGTGTCATGTCTTTGAAAACTGACTGAAGGACTTTGTAGCAGAGCAGCAGGAAATCGCAAATGTTTACTAGACAAAGTAAAAATGTGTGGGTTGGCAAATTAAGCGCTGCCAATAGGACAGGTGAGCGCCCAGGCCCCCTGCCGTGTGTGCATTTTCCCCTTGGCTTATCTGCACGCTGGCTAGCCTGGTCCTGCAGGGAGGAAACATGTTGTTAACCACACGACTCCTATAATAGCATGCAAAGGGTGTCCGTGAAATTGCGTGAATGTAGCCCTGAGTGGAAGACACAGACGCGCTCACCAGCACAAGTGGACAGATGTCAGAAAATAGACAGGTGCGAGAGCAGACAAACTAAATGCAGCTGTGAACATGTTCTCGAGACATATGGTTTAACACATTGCCTTAACAAATACTTGTGAACCCTTTTTATCCGCTTTGGTGTATTTTATATTTTATGCTTTTGCATTTCTCTTTGTCTTTCAGGGTGTGTTGTTTTTATTTGAGCTGTCTATAGCTACAGAATGTCTGTGTTTTGACGCTGGCACACCTGTATACAGTACAGTTTATTATACGCAAAGGTTATTATAGTTATCTAAAACAGAACTGTTAACTAAAGGTGTGAATATTGTTTTTTGTTTTAAGGCTAAATTAAAACAAGACTACTGTATAGAAAAAAATAGAAAAAACGAACTCAAAGTTCTCTCAAAATATTGTTTAGCCTACTTACAAAACAAAGTATACCGAAAATGACTAGTTTTAGACTTTGTCAATTTGGTCAAACAAAACACAACAAGAATAAGGAGGCATTGGAGCAAGAGCATATTTATTGAGAGTATTATTGAGGGTTCGAGGCCTATAGGCTCGAAGCCTCTTTGCATCTCTTGGCTTTCATTATTCTTCTTCCGCCGTTTTTGCAGTTCTGGCCTAACCGTGTGGTCACTTTTTTACGAAACTCTGCAATATGGTATGGGCTATGCCAAACGGCCAAGGCACGAAACTCAGCCATTGGCCAAGGGTGGCACTGTAGCACTCAATTGAAAAATGCCAACTTTGAACAGGTAAAACTCATTCCCTGTTTGACCTACAGCCATGAAACTTCGATACACACATGCGTCTCCTCATGCCTAACAACTTTCACACTCTGACTTTTGACCTCTGACCTTTAGATCTCCCACCATTTTGAATTATATGAAAAGCAGTTAAAATCAAACTCCTCCTGGGAAACTTTCTACACATGTACTTTGGACCGACAGATTTATGGCGGTGGATTTTTTCTAAGTGAAAACGTTAAGCTTTTATGAGGCAATGAATATTGCAGTTTTATGACAATTATTCATCGGCCCCTAGCCTCGATCTCCAGGCTTTTATTGTTTAGTTTTGCTAAAAAATAAAAGCCTGGACCAACCGGTGTACCCGGTATGAGGAAGTGTTCATTTCCCCAACCAACCAGAGTGCAGTGGGCGTCGCTCGTAATGTTGTGTTAACGGGGCGGGGGTTAACGGACAGATCGGTGAACCAATGGGATCAGGCGCAATCTCTCTCCGGCTCTATACACTCGCCCCTCTATACACGAAATCAGGAGCGTTGGGGCAGCCTAATCTGCCCCTAACACATACATGCAGACTCACATTTCTTTGAAACTTTGCAATAATGTAGAGGGTCATTCCAAATATCACTGAAACCAATCTTACTCCAATTGGCCAAAGGGGGGGCGCTATAGCAATTTTTGGAAAATGCAAACTTTAAACAGGCAAAAGTCATGCCTCGTTTGGCCAACAGCCATGAAACTTGCCTACACATGTGCCTTGACTCATGAAGAACACATCTATCATTTTGACCAGTAAGCTCCGCCCTTAGATTTTCCGCCATATTGAGCAGTTTGAAAAACCTTTAAACCCAGGATTTCTGAGCAATTTGCGTGAAACTCTGTCATCTGTGTGAGCTCCTTTTTCACCAGTTCAGGTCTGTTGGTCCAATTGCTAAACCATCAACCACAGGGTCGCTGGTTCAAGTCTCACCTCATGCAGACTTCATTTCAATTGCATTGCACACAACATGACTGTATCAATTAATACATGTGCAATTGTTAAAGATAACATGAAATGCTTATTTGAGAGTAGTTATTTTTAATGTATGACGTACTTCATTGTGAAAATAGCCGATCTACAATCTCCCAACTTTTTGGATAGCAACGCTTTGTGAGCTTGTAGATCGGCTACTTTCACTAGTTTTGGTACAGAGGAGACATCACATTTCTCTATGCTCATGGCAGAAGGCAAGAGTCTATGATCTTCAACAGAGCTCAATCACTAGTGTGACAGCCTGTGAGTCCGAAGGTTGAGTGTTTGATTCCTGTCTGTAGCCATGGATATTGTACAGGCCCTACTATCTATCCCTAATATCGAAAAAACGCTGTGATATTAGTCTGGAATCTCTGTGGTCTTTCACAACTTCGGAGGGAGAGAAGTCCAGTCTGGAACCAGGCTATTGTCAATGAAAATGGACATTTAAAGGGAAAAAAGTACAAACTTTGGCAGGCTACTAGTCCTACATACTTACACCTTGAAAGCCCATTCAAACTTTAAAATGTTCATCTTACTGTGAACATGTTTGCCTGAAAACAAATCTTTGAAATGTTTCATAGTTTTAGAATTGTACTCCTTTAAAAGTTCTGAGATTTATAATGGCGGTCGATGGAAGATTTTGGGACCTCAAAAAAACACTTTCACCTAGAAACTCCATTCACAGTTCAAAAATTCCACCTCACTGTGGACATGCATCCTTGAGATGTTTTACTTTGAAATGATTTGTAGTTTTTGAAATATTTAACTTTAAGCGCCCAATGCATTGTCAATGGCAATGGACATTTAATGGGGGAAAAGTACAAACTTTAGCAGGCTACTAGTCCTTTCACCTAGAAACAGATACCACCCATATTATAATACAAAGAAAATGTATAAATAAAGTAATTAAAAACTAAACTAAAAATAAACATTAACAAAAACTGAATTGAGAAAATCCACTCTGGAAACTAACTGAAACTAAACTGAATTGAACAAAAACCACAAAAATGAAATAAATTAAAAAATACAGATTACTGCTACATATTATAATGTTTTCATAGTATTGAAATTGAGTAGAACATAGTATTCTTTTGCCACCTGTAAGTACTGTTCAGGTATGGAGCGCTGTGTTGCCCACAGTGATCCAGAGAATGATATATCTGCCCAGCCGCTTGGCACCGTGTCTCACTGAAACAGACATAATTACAGTAGGAATCACACCACACTTTTGGTATTTTGAAATAGCGGATTAAGAGCAAAACCAGGTTTTTGAAGCATGGCCATCTCCGGAGATTTACTCCTTCGTCAGTGCGTGCGTGTGACCATGCGTGTGACCGTGTGTGTGTGCGTGTGCGTGTGCGTGTGCGTGCGCACGCGTCTCTGTCTGTCTGTTGCCTTATCTCATTGAACCATCCACCTTTTACATGGCTCCCAGTCGATTTTGTTCATTCTCCAAGCCAGGGACGGTGGCTTAGAGCCCTGAAACTGGGTCAGCCCCGGGGACAAGAGCTGCAAAGCTGCCTGGACCATGGACAGGTACGGGAAAAAGTGGGATGGAGGAATTGAAAGGGGGGAGGAGAGGAGGAGTGTTCAGGACAGAACAGCAAATGCAGGCCCTATTGCTGTAGGGAGATATTTTTGGACAGCGTAGCGGGGTCGTGAGTGCCAGGCTGTCGGCATACGCTGGCCTCTCGTCTGGCTGCTGTGGGCCGTGGCCAAGGTCATGCCCTCCACCTCTGATGCTGACAGAGAGGGAGAGAGAGAGAGAGGACGGAGGGAGGATGGAGGGGTGGAAAGGTCAAAGGAACCTGGACGCCAGGCTGGCTTGAAGCCGTTAAATAATACCCACTCCTGTGTTCGTGCGTGTGTGTGTGTGTGTGTGTGTGTGTGTGTGTGTGTGTGTGTGTGTGTGTGTGTGTGTGTGCACACGTGTTTCCGTGAACATACAGTATAAACACTCAAGCACACAGTACTCTCAGGTCAGGGGGGAACAAGACAGGACTACTACATACATGCTGACTGGAGTGTCACCTGTCTGCAGGGGCCCGTGGAGAAACGTGATATCACCTCGAGTCTGACCCTGATAGCCTGTCAGAAATTCAAACTGTCTGTGTGCTTGCTTGCATGCGTGTGTGTGTGCATGCGTAAGTGAGTATCAAGTGGACAGGAAATTTGGTAATCCAATATAACCCTAGAGGTCTCAAGTTCGATGTCTATAAATAATGATGTTCGTCTTTAACAATTAAAACGAAAAATGAATCTCTCATCTTCACTGATATTATCTCAGATAATTAATTGGTTAGAAATTGTCACTCTTAACCATTTTTATACATTATTATAATAAAGAGCTAATTGCTGAGTCATTTTATAATTAGGTGCAGTGAAGTCCCGCTGTTCAGACCACGGTGAGATTACATAACAAATAATTACCCAATTCAAGTCATTTAAAATGTATAGCTCAAGAACACAACTGACGGGTGGAAATCGATTTGTTTAAGCATTTTATTGCTATGTAAAATTAAAAATCTCATACCTCAAATGAAAAGGTATTACTCTTAAATAACAAAACAAAAGAAAAAAAATCCAGGCAAAGAAACAATATTTGGCATTGTGAATTAAAATGTTCAGTATACATGGAGATTTTCTTTTTTTTTGCATGGAATTGTTGCTAATCCTAATAGTCAGAACTGTCAAATATACACTGTATTTTGAAATCTGTTGGCGCACTACCACCTTCAAAAACCTAAAGCCTGAGTTATATATAGTTGCGTGTGGATGTCGCTCACCAAAAATAGCCGATCTACAAGAGCTATTTTCAGTGCATGACACGCACGTGCAACTACATATCAGGCACAACCATATGGTATTCCATATCAATGGGTTGTAAACAGAGCACAGTCTAACCTAAACATATAATACTGAGTGTTTCCCTATTAACAATTCAATACGTAACGGAGGTCCTATGGTAATTCATCACACGTGAATGTTAATTAAAACCCAACTGGACACAAAGTGTACAGTATATGCTGGGTATTGGCATATGCCTGTCTGCCCCGGCATCTGGAACTGTACCTGCAGTTAAGGATGGATAAGTAGGACACAACTGCTAAAACAGCATCTCCTTGTGACCCAGACAATGCACCACAGTTAACAATACAACACAAACCCCCCCCCCCCCCCCCCCACATGAACGTACACCATCAATCAATATGCCTTTACCATCCAATGGTGAAACAACACAGCCAAAAACAAAAGTGTATTCACTTTGTGAGTGCAGCCAAACAAAAACAAAAACAAAAATTCAAGTATTTTCCATATGCCGTTGCTCTGTCTAGTGACTACATCTGAATGAGGGTCTACAGTCTATGCATGCAAACAAACTACCATTCCAAACTGATCGAGAGGTTCCACTGTCTTAAAGTTCCCTTTCTGCATAGTGCATGTTACAATACAATGCTCTCTGAGATGTGAGGTTTGGCTCCTGACCTTGGGGCATCAAAGTCACCTCATTTGTTAATAAGCAAGAAGGCTTGGCTCGCTAAATCGACATTCTAGAAATTGTGTTGCAACTAAATATCACACAGCTATAAGACATTAAGCTAGCGTTCAAAAGTTAAACTGTTACTTAAGCTTCCGGGCTCCACCTGACCACTGTGTACTTTGGACTGTAAAATAACTAGAACTCCAACATAAAGTGACTTTTTAGACATTGATAAAACATAAAGCCTCTAGTATTATATAAGTTAAGAAATAAATTAAATACAGACGGCGCCAAAATAAATCGGCATGACCAGCAAAAAAAATAGCATTTAGTTTTCTTTGTTTTGTTTTTACATCCGCTTGCTCAATGAAGGGATAGCTTTGTTAGTATCATTCCATAATCTGCATTCTGCATCTGCATTCGCTGCATTCATGGAATACCTTACAAAATAAATAAGTACATAAATAAACAATCCTTGCATTGTTTAGTATAGTTATTCTTTCCCTTTTACAGTACTATGACTTGTAACTGTACAGTGAGCAGGTATAATACAGCAGTTAGAACTCATTGTGATGATGATGATGTTAACAGCAGTGGAGGTGAAGTGGTGGGGGGTGGGGGGTGGGGTTTCTGGCATGGTGAAACTGGGTGGAACTGAGCTGAGCTGGGCTGGACCAGACCAGACCAGACCAGACTAAACCGAGTCAAGATTCTTCATCAATCCTATACGGTATGTCTGCCATAGGGGGCTTTGGCCTTGGTCCAGAGTCCATCCTGGTTCCAATACCCCCCCCCCCCTTGAAAAACTCACATCCAAACTGGAAGTTGGAGGCTGGGCGGAGGTGAAGATGTGTGGGTGGTTAAAGGGAAAGGGCTAGATGTCAAATATCAGGCTGGTGGTGGTGACCTCAGAACTGGCCCATCCTGGCAGCGAAGAGGCCACGTGGCCGCGGCACGGCTGAGGAGACGCGGCCAAAGCTGGACGAAGGCCACTTGACGACGAACTGAGAGGTCACTGGCAGCAGATACCTGGACCAGACAGATGGACGAGAGAAAGAGAGAGAGAGACAAAGCAAGAGAAACAGAGAGAGAGAGGGAGAGAGGGAGAAAGAGAGAGAGAGAGACCGATAGAGAGAGAGAGAGAGATAGGGGAGGGATTGGGTGAGGGTAGTGGGTGAACATAAAGAGGGGATTAGACAGGCAAAGATCACTCTTAAGACTCCGGGTCGCAGGAACCCATCAGCTTGGTAGCCACATCAGCCCTGTGTTAAAAGTCTATTATTTAATGTATCGTCATCGTGAACGCTAATACTTATTGTCAGCTCATGTCTGTGGCAATGACACTTTAATGATGCCCGCAATTATTAGTCATTATGTACAGGGAAGGTTTGACACACCTCCACATCTGGAGAATTATAAGATGAAGTGACATGTTTTATATTATGTCTGTAACGGGCAATATGCAGTACTTTACACAGGATAGGAATACTTATTATATTATATAGTATATGATTTTATATATATATATATATATATATATATACATATATATATATATATATATATATATATATATATATATATATATATATATATATATATATATATATACATACATACATATATAGTATGTGTACACATACATTTAGGGCTTTATGCTGAGGCAGGTCGCAGATAAATGTATCTCGAAAACAATAAAATCGCAAGCGCAAAGCGCAAGCTGAACTTTCAACTTGAACCGGTACACTTTGGGGTATCATTAACAGAAGGGCCTCACCTATCGTTCCGCGGCTTAGACGTCAGTACCTTTCTAAGACTTTTCTATGACACCTTCCACCGAGACAGAGCAGTGAGGCAGCTCCTGCTAACAGCGTTCCAGTACCTGGGAATGAGACCAGCGTCAGGTTGAGATGGACTCAAGCAGGGGGCCGAACCCCCCACGCCTGCCTGTTCTTTGGTTACGTGGAAGTGAAGAAGATTATGATTGTCAGAGCCATGTCAGATGGGATATGACCAGATCCTGGGAAAGGTTACCGCTGACTCGAAGGAGTTGGTTATACAGTATCTTGTTATGTACAGTATTAGATGCTGCGGGGTGTTTGTTAGGCATACAAAGGGGAGAGTGCTTTGTGTTCTTTGGGGGTTTATTAATCGCATGTTCATTTTATCCCGCAGAGCACTGGGGTAATAACATTAAACTCAAACTTAGCGGCAGATCAGACCTACAGTTGAGACCTCACATTCATGAATAATGCCAACACGAGTAAATGTTGCGTGTAACGGAAGAAAAAGAAAAGAAGGAAAATGTCCCTGTGGAAATGCTATAGATTTGACAATCTAATCAAACGGCAGCTATTGGAGGAGGATTACAGGCTGTGAAAATAATATCTTCTTTCAAGCTGGTGGAGAGATAACACACTCCTCGCTGACAGAACCCCTCTCCCTGTGAAATAGCTCTTGGGCAAATTAGCCAGGCTGCTCCTTCTTCTTCTTCTTCTTCTTCTTCTAAAGTTGACTGGAAAGAAAAGGGGGGGGGGTGGTGGGCTGTCGCTGAGGGCACTCTGCTCAACACAGCCCAGACCCCAGGAGAGTTGAGATGGATTCAAATTAACTTCATTTAGTTCAACGAGAATGTCCTTGAAAATGGGCTTCAAGTGGGCCGGGGGTATACTTGTCGAGCACGTCGTCTTCCCTCAGCCGTGGCTGAACTCGCCGTGCGAGCGCCTGGTCCAGCACCTGTTCCCTGGGAATTCATCCATTCACTGGAGCTGGAGAGAAGAGGAGGTCGTGACTCTGCAGCGACTGGTTGTTGTTGTTTCTAGGGATGCAACGGTTCAGTCAAACTAATACATGTAAATGATTATAATGAATAATTTGTTTTAAGAAAATACGATTTTTAGCGAAAACAACATAACTTTCCACAAAACACCATTGTACAATAAAGTATAAAATAGGGCTTAAAGTGTTTAATCAGACTAATTGATTTAGTCAATAATAAAAAATCTATTAGAATATTTTTTGCGTTGGTTCGTTGATATATAAACTATAAAAAATAAAATAAAAATAAAATCACATTTCTCGGTTATCCGATTAATCTAAAAAGTGATTAATAGAATAATTGCTAAAAAAGATAATCGGTAGTTGTAGGCCCAGTTGTTTCTTCCATCATCCCCGCTCGCCCCCCAAGCCTGTTGCACAGCTCAGTGTGCCGTGTCTGAGGTAACATCTGGACATACTGTACAAGACCTGGATTCCAGCCTCCCAGTGTCTCAC
This sequence comes from Gymnoscopelus braueri, assembly GCF_963280865.1. NCBI lineage: Eukaryota > Metazoa > Chordata > Actinopteri > Myctophiformes > Myctophidae > Gymnoscopelus > Gymnoscopelus braueri. Next base: position 39,558,393 of record NC_137607.1, on the reverse strand, counting down.
TTATATTCCTCGCCTTTCTCATTCTGCTGCTCTCGTTTCATGAGATTCAGCACAACATATCAGCTCGGAGCCGTCCTGAGAGCACTTTCTTCTCTCTCCCTTCAATTTCCATACAGCTTTTTAACACTGAAAACCAAAAGCCCAGATGTGGAGATGCTACTGATAAAAAAAGAAAGAAAAAAAAGTCAAATATTGAACATTCATTGGCAGCCGTGTGTGTGTGTGTTTTATAATTCACTTTGAGAATGTTCAGTTCGCAGGGGGGATCACGTGACCGGGGGGGTTGGGATAAAGGATGGGCTTCTCATGTCCGAGCTGCCTGATGTCTCTGCAGGCTATATTTAATTGGGCCCCTCATTCAGCGTCGTCCAGGTTTTTGCCTCCTTTGATCAGGGAGAAGACCTCGGCAACAACGCGCGCACGCTTGGAACCGCGGGAGAAGCCACAGAACAGGGCTCTCTGCTTTCTGTTCAAATCAATCATTGGACAGAGGGAGAGATGCACAGAGAGAGAGAGAGAGAGAGAGAAATGGGAAGAAAAGAGACTCATCCAGCTCCAAACTCATTACACTACGTACTGTATGTAACTGTTTTTACTGATGGGGCCATGGTGCAGCTCCTCACGTCCTCCCGTGGGACGCGACTGCCGCAGCGAATTAACACGTAGAGCCTCGGCTTAGGGTGTTGGGAAAGGGGGGAGGCTTTGTCAAGATCGCTGACGCAATCAGACACCCAAGTACGTTACACGGCGGCTTGAAGGTTATCTGCAGCCCACGTTCCGCCAAACACCCCAATTAACCCTAATTATCGCTGCACTTTTCTGATAGATGAAAGTTTGCGGTATCTAACTTGTGTCTTGTGTCGTCATGGTGGGAGATTGGTCAGTGTCAGCTGCTCGAGGGAGGGCGGGGTCACTCACTGGTGGAGCTGCTTTGGCTCGTTCATCTCCTCTCAGCCATGTGTGAGAATAGTGACACACCTTGTTCAGTAACTTCAGCAAAGGACACTTGAAACAAGAGTGAGCATGACACGTGTGAGTTCAAGTGTCTCTCAGATCCACCCTGACACTCTGTGTGCTCAAGGATGGCAAATATAAAGGCACTAGTTTCTTTGAGCATGTGTGTGTGGGAGATGACCTGAAGGTACTCAGAACAAACCAGAGTGCTCCCACACATTGACTGTACTTTTATTACAGAAAGAAAGAACATGTTTTTGTCCTGTTCATCGGGAAAAAGCTAATTTTAGAAAAGGTGCAATGTGTTTTTGTGCGTAATTTTAGCATGTGTTGTACTGTAAGTGTTGATAAGTTGAGGCTGCAGGCAGTTAACAGTCAAAGAGTGAACAAGTCATCAGTGGATGGGGGTTCGTTGTCACTATGTGAGTTGGAGTCACAGAAAAAGGAGGTGATCGGCTCCACACACACACACACACACACACACACACACACACACACACACACACACACACACACACACACACACACACACACACACACACACACACACACACACACACACACACACACACACACACACACACACACACACACACACACACACACACACTCAATGTTCCCTCCCTCTCATCCAGGCAAAGCATATGCAACTGACAAAATTGCAAATGTTAATTGCCTCTTGACTGTCTGAGGACTGAAGTGTGATGGAAGTCTTTCTGTGGGGATGTTTCGAGGAAAAATGAACCCTGCATGTGCAAGTACGCATTGCAACAGGAGCCATTCGTCATTAACGAGAAGAGACTGGTCCTGTGCAGATGAGTGGGTTGATGGTGGCACTAACACAGCTAGGGTTAGGCACTCCATTCCCACTTAGGCTACTCATATTGAATGCACTCACTGTGCTGTGAAGCAGTGAACAACATCCATGTGTTATGGCATACCATGTGTTATGTCACAGCAGAGCAATTCGATAGTGGTGTCTAGCAAGTTGCCCAAATGGTTGCAGCATTGACAAGCAAGCATTCAAAACGGTTTCCGTTTCTTTCTCTTGCCTCCTTTCCTTCAACCTCATTCTCAAAGTTCATTCCAGGCCCAATTACAAAAATGAAATGAAATAAATAATAATAATCACACTTTTTTTTACATCAATCACCAAACGGGTACCATTCAAATCTACCTGACCATCGTTTGTCTGTTGGTTTGTTAACAAGGTAAAGGAATAGAATCATGCTGTAAACTGATGGTTGCACGCAGCCAATCAGTGAGGGGTGGTCCCAAGCAGCAGTGGGCGTGGCTGTGAGGATGGTGGTGTCAGCAGCAACAGCAGGAAGCGCAAGGTGGGGGACGAGGGTGCAGGGGGGGAGGGGGTAGCGTAAGCTGGTGGGGAGGGGTGACGGTGCAGGGGGAAGCGGGTAAAGGGGTCCTTATGGGAACTAAACCAAACAGAGACCTGCGTCGAGGGGCGAACTGACGGAGGAAGAGGAGGAAGAGGATGCAACAGCGGCAGCGGCAGCAGCAGAGGCGGAGTCATGGGCAGAGGCTGGTCCGACAACCAGTGGCAAGCTTTCATAAACACACACACACACACATAGGAATATATAGAAAACAGTAACACAGAGGGGGAAAATAAGGAGAAACAGACCAACGTACGATTTTCATGGCGACACAAGAAAACCTCCAACAGCAATAGAAATAATGGTCCACAATAAATCCTGGGGCAACAAGGACTGTAAAACCTCATACTTTATCCAGTTAAATCTATCCTTCAAATCAATAAACAAAACATAGAAAAAAGAAGGGACGATGAGACTAGCAGATAGCGACAACAGCATCTTTCTAGCCTCCTAATCGTACGTTCCGCGTACAGGATAAACACCAGTTCTCCTGGCTTCTTCCTCCTCTTTACACAGTGCAGGTTTTACAGGCACAAAGTGATAGCCTGTTAAAATATGTGCCAGGGTTATGAATCATGTAAAGCAACGATGCCCCGAGAAAAAGAGGACCTCGCTCTCTCTCTCTCTCTCTTGCTCTCATAAGGTCATTTGCAGCACTGGCTCATCTGGGCTCTAATTGAATTAAGCAGGCCTCAGGGGACCCGGGGCTAACCTGAGCACTAATCTGTGGGTCATTATTTCCTGTTAACAGCACCCTCTATCCCTCTACCCCCATCACCACTCCACCCCCTCACTGCCCTCCCTCCAAGCCCAAAATGTGTAGCGGCCAGCTGCATGGCTGCGCACTTTGGGTTACACTGTAGCCTGTGAGTGAGTGTGAATTTTAAAAGTTCACACTCTCTGCCGCCTCCTCTAGAACTGACATTAAAAATAGAAGGAGGGCGATTTGCTTTCAGAGGCGAAAATATTATATGTGACATGGATTGAAAGTTAATACTGAAAACGTATTATATTTTAGTGCATGTGTGTGTCCAAAACATTCCAATGTGGCTGGAAACATTATCACATACTGCATAGGGACAGGATTCATTTCAGTGTTTTCTAAATCCAATCCATTTTTTGGACAAATCTGCGGTTCACCTTGCCTAAACAAACCCAAACCTCGAACCACTTTCTCTTGGGATCATAACGCTACAGTATGCTCTGATTCAGGAAATACAATAAAGATTCCTGGAACTAAAGCGCTTCTCATAAAAGTTTGGGTGGGCTCTCCCTCTACGCATGGAAAAAATAAAATATAATCCTCGTCCTACAGTAGTATGCAAGTAGACGATGGTGCACGTACTGTACCAGTCCCTGCGTATGCTTGAATCTGGCCCGTTTACCTTAACGGCATGTCACCTTTTTTTTTTACACAGATGTTACTATCCATCTCTGCTATTGCAATGGGGTGAAAAAGCAAAAATCTAAGCAGCAGTACTGTAGAACATTGACAGAGAATGGGGATGGGGGGGTGGGGGTGGGGTTTGGTGTCAGAGGTCGTCGTCCTCCTGCTCACCTAGTGTCGTCCCACTCTGGGCTGAGTCCGGTCAGCGAGCCGCGGGACTCGGAGACAAACTTGTAGACGACCAGCAGGCAGTCCCTACACAGCTGCACCAGACGCCTGCAGCACTGCAGCTCCTGGGGTGAAACCACCTCGCTGCTCTTGCTGAAGATGGTCTCCCACGACGAACTGGGGAAAACACAGAACGGACACAAGTTCATGTCCCAGTAGGCACCGATGTACAGTATTATGTACACAATGTAGAAGGAATGGACCCTTTTCACAGGAGCCATGTGGATGGGTAAACACAGCTGAAGGTAATAATGGTATAGTCGCGGGTGTGTTTCATTTAGGTGTTACTCAGACCCATAGAGAGAGAGAGGTTTCCATCACACTTTGATCTCGCCGAAAAGCGGGCAGCTATGGGCTGTAGTTCCAATCATTGGAACTTCCTCATTGAGATAGACAGAGCATTTCCGCATTCCATTCTTACAATGGGAGTCTATGCTAGTCGTCACTCTCATACTAGATCACGTCGTCACTCTCATACTAGATCACGCTGGTGTTACTGTGTGCCAGCATGCATGGGCAGCTCCTGTACGGTAAACTTCATGCTGTCCTGGTACACAGTAACACCAAAATGAAACACACCCAACAATTACCTTCAGATGTGTTTACCATAAAAGTTGAAATGGGCGGCTGTAAAAAGGGTCCGTATGCCATGTATGTACACATACAGTACATACACACTGTCCAGACATACTGTAGAGTAGACGGACACGCGTGCGCATGCACTCACACACAAATGGAGACAACAGGAGAAGAAAGACAAAGAGGAGGGATGAAACAAATCCAAGTACAGTTAACCCTCTTTACAACCCGGACATACCCCTGACTGTGAGACTGCTTCAACAACTGAGACGCAGAGCCCTGGAGGAGCGTTTGATGTTGCCTCCCCCCCTTCACTCTCACTCTTCAGGCGGGAGGTAGGAGGTTAGGGTGGCTGTGCTTCCTGTGAAAGGGTTCAAAACGGCATGCGTATCCATCCCCCCCCCAGACCTCCCCCCCTCCCAAAAGTCCTCTTTCAAAGCATGTTGAATTCAACGCCCCACGATAGCCACCAGGGCCATTTTGATTGTTGTTAAGGCCCTGAGATAAAATATCAAACAAGGGAGGCCGATAAAGAGGGGGAGGTGGAGTGCACGTTCCGAGGTGGGCCACTTGGCTGTCGCTACGCGATACCACCCGCGGGCTCATCCCTGTCGGGGCCGTGCCCCTTCACGGGAAGGGGGGATTGGACGAAGCGGCTAGACGGCTAGTGGGTTCATGCAGGGCATTCTGCGATCAGACAGACGCAGCATGGGGCCGCAGCGTGCTGCTGGGTGTAGCGGTGTCAAGGCCGGGCCGGGCCGGGCTCGTCTGGGCCAGACTAATCCTCCAATGCCCGGGCTCCGACACCACTCAAAGGGAAAAATCTGTCCATTCGATCGCTGAGCCTTAATCTTTTCTTTGCCTTCCTTTTTCTTTTTTTCCTCTACGATTTATCTTCTTTATTTTTTGCCCTCCGTCAGAGAGTCCCTCCGTTTTCCTCCCTCTCCTTATCATTCTTTTATCTCTGTCACTCACTCGTTCACTCTCACTCTCTCAATATCCCTTGCCAAAGAAAGAGGGGGAGACATGGAATGGCTGGAGAGCTGTGGGTGGTGAGTACAGAATAAAGCCAGTGAGCTCCTCAGTCTGTCTACAGCGGGGGAGTCACGACCACCGAGCGACTGAACTGGAAAGAATAGACGGAGCAGGGAGGCAACAGGTCACACCTCCATCAGACAGGAGATGAAAAGCTACTCAGCGGCCATCTGTCTGAGAGCTGTGTGTGTGTGTGTGTGTGTGTGTGTGTGTGTGTGTGTGTGTGTGTGTGTGTGTGTGTGTGTGTGTGTGTGTGTGTGTGTGTGTGTGTGTGTGTGTGTGTGTGTGTGCGCGCGCGCACTTTATGTGAGTATTTGGAGAAACCATTATGTAGGAAGTAAGACCCAGCTAGTGTGTTTGAAGGTGTATCGGCATATGTGTAATGTATGTACTGTACGTACGTACGTGTGTACTGTATTTGAGATCACCAGTGTGAGCTCTGAAGCCAATGCACCAGCTGGTGTACTTGTTACTGTGTGTGTGTGTGTGTGTGTGTGTGTGTGTGTGTGTGTGTGTGTGTGTGTGTGTGTGTGTGTCTTTCAGGCTGGTAATAACATCTTAATGTTTGCGGACCAGTCAGTGTGTGTTTCTAAGCGCTTGTACGGATGCTCGGCTCACGGTGTTCACTAAAGGTAGAGACACAATCAATTGGACTAACTTGCTGTGGGAAAAGCCACATACCACCGCTTCTAAATGTAGGGGGGGTAAAGAAGAAAAACAAAAATTAGAACTGAGAGAACACTTGAAAGGCTGCGATAACAAGCCAAACTAAAGGGAACACATGAGGCCTCTCGTTGGCTCAATCCCCCCTTCCTCGACTCCTCTCTCTTTCCGTTCCTTCCTCCCCTCTCATCTGTGCTGTGAAAAAGCCCCGATCAGCTGCTGAGATCTGTGGCCTTGTTATACACACTTTCACCACGTTGCTTTCATCCTCCCCGGGGAGGTGTATGAGTGCTGGAGGTGGGGTCTCGGCCTGTTTGTTTGTCTGTCTGTTCATCTGTGTCTCAGCCTGGTGGTGGTGTCATTTCATTGACTGTATAATGAAAGGCAAAATGCCCCGTCTGTCAGTCAAAGATGTAGTCTAATACAGCACAGTGAAGGAACACCTCACACCTTCATCCTCTCCCCTAGCGTTAGGGGAGAGGATGAAGGCGTGTTTTTTTTGTGTGAGGTGTGAAAGTTTTTGTTGTGAATATTAATCATTGCGCTACGAGGGGATTGGAATTCAAATGGCTGCCCTATCCATGTTGTTATTATGGTCTTCTTGCCTATCTCGCTATTATAATGTTATATTTTATATTATTAAAACTAAAGCATCTCATAACCGGTCCAACTATTTCTAGTAAGGGTGAAACGCGTAATCAAATAATTCACCCACGGTGCCTCTTAACACATTGGGTGCCAGCATTTTTTCATAACAACTTACCGTGGGTGCCAGCATTCTCCCCATTGACTGCGCTTTGCTGTTTAAAGCTCTAGACTCCACGACGAGCAAATCCACGTAAAAAAAAGTATCCATTCATGTAGCGCGATGACCCTAGCTACATCCTGGATCAATAACATTTCACTCGCGAGTTACAACGGGGGGATCGTGCATCGCGCATGACCGGTTTTCCCCACCGGAAACAGATTCGGAGATACTGTATAGGCGTTTTAAAGAAGGAAATAGACAGGAAGCGGATGGGGAGCCATGTTTTTGTTTCCGGTGATCTATTTGGCCTATCCTTCTCAGGATCACAATGGGTACTCCCAGAGCTGCTCCAGCCCCTCCCGTGTGGAAAAAACAAAAAAAACAAAAAGACAGCCAAACTGAAGGGTATTCGGTTTTGGCACTCCGCGTAACTATTTGCAAAATCGAAGGGTATTCGGTTTTGGCACCCCATGTGTTAACACATTGACTGCCAGAGTTTATTCATAATGTACTCACCCCTGTGCCAGCAATTTGCGTGTTTTGTAATTTTTTTGTTTTGTAATTTTTCATTCAAATACATTCTCTGATTGTGTTGTCAAGCACCTACGATTGTTCCACCAGTAGAGAGCAGCACATCCACACATTGATCACCTCGCTCGCCCCCTCCCAAACAGGCCCACGTCATATCCGGTCTGGTATTTTTTCTGTATTATCTGTATTTTCATGTTGATTTTTGAACTGTTTGGTTGCTACTATATATGTCTATGAAATTAACTCAAGGACCCCAACGGAAACAAGTCCGCAAGGACTTTTTTGGCCGGACCTTTTAGACAAAAGCATTATTAATGTAACTGTGTTGTTTTACATTCTTTTGCCTAATAACATTTTCAATCAATCAATCAATCATTCAAAGGATGTGACGTTTTCGACAATTCCCGGCCCGCTGATCGGCCTGAAAACGATGTGATACACTACGACGATGACTGTTAGTCACCCGGACCAAAGAAAATAGAAGTTGAGCTGTCCGTTCGTTTTTTATACAGTGTGAAAAAACTAGTTTTTCCTTATTCTGGCCGAAAATCACCGGAGAAAAACAACGTGACCCGGAAATGATTTTTTTTTTTACATCCGGCTCCGGGTGAGTGTGACGTAAGTGGAAAACGAAAGTGTTGATGAGAAATAAACACAGCCGTGCGATCACAGATTAAACAATGAAAATTCAAAAGAACGCATCAATGCGTTCTTTGGAATCCTGGCACTCAAGCGATGGATTTGAAAGAACGCATCGACGAGATCTTGGCACTGTATGTGTTAAATGGAAGGGACAGATGGATCACGTGCCAAAAAAACTCCCTTCCGTCCGCTCCCATTCTATCTCCTTGATAAAATAAGGAGATAGAACCTCCAGATCTCCTTAACTTTTTACAGTGGTGAAAACGAGCCATTTTCGATGCGCGATCACTCCGCAATGGCGACTTGCGTGAGAGATGTTATTGTTCCAAGCGTTAGCCAGGACCATCCATCGTCGTACACGCATCTATTGTTTACATCTGGGTGCTCGTCGTCGATTCTACAGCTCTAAATGGCGCAGCGTAAACGGTGAGATCGCTGGCTCTAGATGTACCCTGTTTTAATAAACCTTTGGCACCTATTGAGTTAATTGATGAAATGTTGTGATTTTTTTTGTTTAAATCTTTTGAAATATATAATAATAATATAAGATACCGGTATATATTTTTTGATGTAGGAAACGAAAAAAAAGGGGATATTTACTTGCGACCCATAAAAATTTGTTTGCGACCCAAACATGGGTCCTCCGAACCACTGTTTGGGAAACAGTGCTGTACGGCACAGTATGAGAGCAGAGCCTACCCAGTGTAGGAGAAGCACTTCCACAGTATGTATGAGAGCAGAGCCTACCCAGTGTAGGAGAAGCACTTCCACAGTATGTATGAGAACAGAGCCTACCCAGTGTAGGAGAAGCACTTCCACAGTATGTATGAGAGCAGAGCCTACCCAGTGTAGGAGAAGGGTACCTGGAATGCTCGCCCCAAAAACACACTCGCCTCCATTTCTTTCTTCAATTCTTGTAATCGTTTCACTGAGGATAAGGTATTAGGAATGAGTGTAGGGCTAGGCATAGTTTTACTGAGGTTAGGTTTAGTAATAAGGTTAGGTTTAGGCATAGTTTTACTGAGGTTACATTTAAGAATACTCGGTGGCGACCGTTCCGAGGTCGTCGGATTTGACCCGGGCAAACGTGTTTTGGGGCGAGCGTTCTTGTATTCTTGGAGAAGCAGTTCCACAGTATGAGAGCAGAGCCTACCCAGTGTTGGAGAAGCAGTTCCACAGGCCTTGGCCATGGCTCCACAGCAGCCTGTTGAACACGCGGTTGAAGAGACGGTACAGGTGGAGGCTCTCCACGTCAGACTCCCTCCAGATGCGCTGGAGTGCCGAGCGCACGTTGGTACGCACAATGTCCAGCACCTTGAAGCCACAGGGAGGAAGATAAGATTCACATCAAAGGTTGGCCCAGAATTCACAACTTAAACCTACAAAGTTGCGTTTACTGCCAAGTATGAGGTTCATACGCTAGATAACGTTTTTCAGAGTTACAGTAGATTGACACTTAGGACTTTGCAGTGTACAAGGATTTTTTCTTCGACATCTCTGGTGCTGTGAAAAAAGAATTATGTGTTGCTATTTCACAATTAAAGCATAATAACTACTGACAAGGCATTGGACATACAGGACTCACATTAGCGTAACGTTACACTGAGGCAGACATGAGGCGATGCCCTGCATGTTAATTAGGGGCCTGAATTTGTTCCAGCAGAAGGATTCCTCTCAGCCTATTTAGCTTTCATATCTCACAGCATAGGAGACACGGAGCTGACTCAGTCAGTCAGAAAGAGAAGAGAGAGCAAGCGCACAGAAATACAAACACACGCGCACTGTAAATAAATACAGATGCACAAACACATGCAAGTTACATGCCAATATAATTTTCTTGCATAGCAAACAATCACACGCAAAACAACTGAATTTACATGCACAGTTATGTACAGTGAGTAGTGTGATGAGAGCCTGTGTGTGTGTGTGTGTGTGTGTGTGTGTGTGTGTGTGTGTGTGTGTGTGTGTGTGTGTGTGTGTGTGTGTGTGTGTGTGTGTGTGTGTGTGTGTGTGTGTGTGTGTGTGTGTGTGTGTGTGTGTGTGTGTGTGTGTGTGTGTGTTTAGAATGGGACTGGGCTATTGACAGTATTAGGGGGCTTAGCAGAGCTCTTCCATAGAGGGGGAGGGGCTTACCCTGATGCACACATTAACTACTCATGGCGACTGCATAAAGTAACGCTTCCCAACATACAGTAAGCTGTTGATGTTTGTCGGGTTTCGATGGATGGATGTCTTTAAATGATGCTATTTTCTGCAATGCATATATCTCAAGCAATGATTTCATGAATCTGCCTTCCATTTATTCTCACTGACATACAGCAAATTGTTTTGATGTATTTTTGGTTCCCACCCCTGACTGAAAAACACAGTTACCACTATTTTATCTCCTGCTGTGAGTTATCTTCCACCATTCAAGCCTGATTTATACTTAGTTGTGGGTGGGTGTCGCGCGTGCATTGTGAGCTTGTAGATCGTCTATTTTCGGTGCACGACACCCGCATGCAACCAAGTATAACTCAGGCTTCAGAGTGGAGCGAGATTGGAGGAGGGCTGGCCACGCGAGAATAGAGCCGGGTTACGTACGCCAGAAGAGGCTGAAGCAGCTCCAGAGCAGAGGGCTAATTGCCGGCCCGACGTCAGTCTGACACTGGCAGAAGATGTGGAGGCGTACTTAGGACCCATGTGCTAAGCATTCCATCATGCTTTCCTCTCTTTTATTTTCTCTCCCTCCTCATTCTTTCTCTCTCCCTTTTGGCGCTGCCTTTCATATCTTGCTCCTCATTACTGCGTGGGTGCGTGCGTGCGTGTTTGTGCGTGAGTGAGTGTGTGTGTGTGTGTGTGTGTGTGTGGGTGTGTGTGGGTGGGTGGGTGTGCGAGCGCATGCTTTTTCGGGTAGGTTTCACCAGACGTGACAAGCATGTAGACTCATACGCAATGCTACAGATGCTCACATACACATGCATGTCGTACTGTATGTATGTACACACTGTACACGATAATAAACAATGGCACAGCAATGGCCTGCTCCTATACGGCTCGTTATCCACTCCTACTACTGCTCGTTAACCACACACGTTTTATTCCAAGCAAAACATCAGTCGGCAACACGGAGTCTGAAGACCACATTATTACTGCTGTTTCATCTGGACCCCTTTTACGGAAGGCTGAGGAAGAAGCTGGACTCTGTACTGGAAAAACGCCTCCCATCCCCTCTATCAGAGGTGTAAACTAACTACGTAAATTTACTCAATTACTGTACACTTTTTTACTTTACTGGAATATTTCCAATTTCAATTTCTACTCCACTACATCTCAGAGACAAATATTATACTTTTACCACTCCACTACAATTATTGAACACCTTAGTTACTAGTTTTGATTATTATTGCAAAACATACATTAACCACTTCAGCCTTATATACATGTCGGCCATTTGAAAATAGCCGATCTACAAGCTCACAATGCGTCGCGATGCGACACATTGTGAGCTTGTAAATCTGCTATTTTCAAATGGATTTTTATAGATTGTATACATTTGAAAACGTTCTACTTTTCGTACTTTAAGTACATTCTGATGCCAATGCTTTTGTACTTTTTCCCAAGCAAATTCTGAATACCAGACTCTTACTCAGAGTAACAGAGTATTTCTATATTGCTGTATTGATACTTTTAAACATGTGAGTATACTTCCTCCAACACTGCCGTCCATGATGAGCTGGCGAGGATGAGGAGCATGTTCAGCCAATAGACTCGTCCCTCCTCGTCACACCACACAAAGTGCCATAGCCAGTCCTTTGTGCCAGTAGCCATCAGGCTTCACAACAATATGAAAACTTGAGACCTACTGTTACTATTGACTATGGACCACTGACTCTGCATGGAGTCTGGTGCACTTGCACATGGACTACTAGGATCAAATTAAATCAAACTTTATCTATATGGCACATTTCCAACGACCAAGTTGAAATTACAAACAGACAAGAAAATAAATTAAAACACAGAAAAAGAAAGAAGCAAATAAATTGAACATGACACAACAAGATAATGAAACAACATATAAATATATTCAGCATACAAAGGTATGCCGTGAGGGCCAGGGTTACACAGTCAAACTGAATTAAATGTTTTTTCAGGATGTACATTGCTGAACTTTGACGGATGCCTGTTAAGGCTAATTGCTGTACTGTATATTCAGTCATAGTGTTGATGATGTACTGTATTTTCCGCACTATAAGGCGCACCGTCAGTGCGCCTTATAGTGCGGATGCGCCTTATAATCCGATGCGCCTTATATATGTATCAATATTGGTTCCCTTGGTTTCCGCACTATAAGCCGCACCGTCAGTGCGCCTTATAGTGCGGATGCGCCTTATAATGCGGTGCGCCCTATATATGAAAATAATACATTTATTGAAGGTGCGCCTTATACTCAGATGCGCCTTATAGTGCGGAAAATACGGTACTTTATGTACATTATATTCATCTAGATACTCACAGTCGACTGAACACATCCATTATTATTCAGTGTTGATAATGTGTAAATACTGTATATCCATTCTTATGCAGTGTGTGTGTGGGTGTGGGTGTGGGTGTGGACGGCGTGTGTGTGTGTGTTTGTGATAACAATGATTTGCATTGTGTCAATGTTTGTTTTGGGGGGTTTATTTTTCTTGCCTGCATCTGTCTGATTGTTGCGTGTGAATTTTATATTAAAAAAAGGGGCTCATTAGTTGTTAAATGAGGACAGATACACAAAGAATTAGCAGGAATGCTGCTAATTTTTAAGTCTCAACAGCTGCATCAAAACAACAAAACGGTATGTAATGATTACAATGTGTAAGTGCCTTGATGCTGACAATTTGAAGAGCGTTATTAACGAAAGCTCACCTTCCTTTGTTTGGTAGAGTCCAACTTCACCAGCCAATAGGAAGCCACCTTTGGTTTATGGTATTTCCAGTTGTCGAGGATCTGTTGACAACCAAGGTGGGAACAAATAAATGAACAAATAAAATCTGCATATGCACATCATTTGCAATTGACCAAATAGGACTTGGTCGTGATTTCATGTATGCCTAAAAAAGCAAAAAAAAAATACAAGCTAGTGATAGATTACAAAACACCCTCAGAGCGTTTTCAAGAACTGTTGCAAACAAAAGAAATACAAAAATACTGGCATCCCCAGCCATCCCGCCCTGCTTCAGTTCCTCCATGCTTCTGTCGTTCTCTTTCTCTCTCCCTGTTATTTTGCTTCCTTTTCCCTCCATTTAATCCCACTGCTCATTTTCCTGTGGCTGACCGACGCAGCCGGCGGGTGTACCGTTACTACCCTATTCTGTCAGGGCGGCCGCCATGTTGCGTCATTCGATCACTGCCGGTGAAAAAGGAAAGAAGGGGGGAAAAAAGTAATGGACAAAATAGAAAATGAAATCAATGCGTATCGCCGGAGAGACAACGGAGGGGAAGCGAATATGCCTTTCTCACTCGAGGACCCGCCATCGTGAGAGCAGTTCTATTGACCTTCGCGGTGTACCTCATGCTAGACTATAGCTGCCTGTCACTCTGCTTGCGAGGGGTTACATCGGGGCATAATTTGACTGTTGTGTGGTTGGCTTTCTTCCCGTATTTTAAGACTGAATGGATTTTCTCAGAAAAAAAACTCATTCTCTGGAGCTCATTCTCAAAGCCTTTCACTCAGCCAGACATACAGTATACTTTCTTTCACACTTCTGTGTATAGTACTTTGGTCGAATTTGAATGCAGGCAGACTCGGGCAGGAAGTCTGATGGTGAAGTGGACAGGGGATCTTTGTTGTTCTTAAACTAGAAACCCAAGGTGTTGAGGGTTTACTTTAGCGAAAAATGAAAGTCCTGTGGGCCGTTCTTGGAATGTTTTGAAAACTGTGGAGGGCTTTTCCATGCACTGGCTCCCAGTGCCGATACCAGTGTGTTACCTAACGGCTGTCTTACTGTTGCTGTGTTGACTTAGGCTGCAACTTCCCGCTGGTGTGCACACTTTAAACTCTCAGCACGCTAGAACCCCAGCAAACGATGTTCCCCGTGGGAAGCTGTAAAGCAAACTGTAGGTGTTTGTGTGTGTGTGTGTGTGTGTGTGTGTGTGTGTGTGTGCACATGAAAGATATTCTTTCATCTTGATGTGAACCTTTGTTCTTTCAGAGATGGTGATGGCGTTGTGCGTGCTCCCGTCTCCCATCCGCTCATGCACAGGCAAATTCCCCACAATTAACCATGAACCCTATAGTGTCCCTATTCTGAAGAGATTTGATTTTGAGAAAAAAAGAGGAAAAAAAACTAGTATAGAGCCCTGGGGGATGCCAGGCAACTAAGTATATGGTTTACTGTAAGTAAGTGGTAAAAGCATCACACTGAAGCATCACACTCCTAGGGTAGTTAATACCCTCACAAAAACATGTAGTAATCCTGGTCACTATACCGCCTCCCCCATGACAGCCGGGGCGCCTGATGGAGGGGAAGGGAACTGGTTGGAATAACGTGTTCCTTCCACGCGCTACGTCCAACCAGGGAAACTCCCCCCTGTCAGGTGACAAGAAGGTCAGTTGGCTCTCATGCCTGAAGGAAGCATGAGCTCGGCCCTGGCCTCCCTACTGTGGGGTGACAGGTGTAATACTGGTGTAGGGCTGGTGTAGTGCCCAGGATCACTTAGGAAATTGGCACCGGGTGAAAAAAATGGGTTACAAAAATCGCGGGATAAAAAAAAAATAGCATCACACTGACAGACAGGCAACTGTATGCTTTGCTATGCTTTCTGGCCAATGACCTTAGAATACGCCATGGAGTGCAGCGTGAAAATTTAAGCGCACAATTACTCAAACACATCATTAACCCGATTAGCCTTCAACTTTAAATCGCAGCAAAAGGAGAAATGCGAGAGACGGTCTCCTCCGTGCTTGGCGAGCACGTCTCATCTCCTGAGGCAAATAAGAAGCTTTACAGGTGCAGGTGCACGTCTGTGTTTCTCCGCCATGCCCTCATTAGGGTTCGTAAACAGTACAGGTGTGGCGGTAATTGTCTCTCACGACCCCAGCGCGGGTGTGCACGGTGTGTGCATGCCTGTGTGCGACACACGCACACACACACACGCACACAAGAAAATAAACTCCAGCTATGGAAAAAGGAGGCATTGATTAATACGACGGCGCGACAGGGAATAGCGGCGGACAGAGCACAGTCGTGAGCGGGGTCGTTTGAAAGACAATGGGAGCAGCGCCAGCGCTGGACAGGCTATTGTGAAGAGAGGCGAGGAGGTCACTGTTAGTTAGGCTGCACAGTGACCGCACCTGGCTGCCGAGGGGACGTCTGGGGGATAGGACCGAGGCCAGCTCACACCTCCTGACATTTTGCACACAGCTACAGGGTAACGCCTGATTCGTACTCACGCGACGGTGTCGTGCGTCCGACAATAGCCAACCTTCAAACTCACAACGTGTTGCAGATCGCGATGTGTTGTGAACTTGTAGGTCTGCTATTCTCTGCCGTTCTCGATGCGCGACACCATCACGCTGCAGAGCATAAAGTAGGCTTACTGTAACACAGTATACTGACCTCTTTGATTTGTTTCTTTGTTCCTTTCTTCCTTCGGTTCTGCCTTGAGTTTTTTCTTTCTTTCTATCTTTCTTCTGCTAAACCTTTTTCCATTTCCCATCCTGAGTTTGGTTTGCTTTCTATTTCTTGTGTATAAAATGGGCGCACGGTCAGTACATGGCACAATATGGACCACATACAAAACACTTACCATGGCCACGGAGAATACGCAATTCTGATTGGCTGGAGGGTGTGCATTATTTTCAGATACCCGCCTCGACACGATTCAAAATGAATATGCATAATACAAAGGATTTTATTATGATTTTTAGACTAACATTAGCTACAATACAGTATATCCTTGAACTTGGATTCTAATAGAACTTTTAACCTTTTGAGGGAAAATAAAATGTTTGTGCACAAGAGGTGACTATTGTCAGCTGACTGAATCAGCTGTCTCAAGGTCGTTACTACGGTTACAACGGTAGATTTTCTTCTGAGGTTGGAGATATTGCCAACGGCAAGTTTCTATTGAAAGAGTGCAGTGCCCCAAAATTTGAAAAAAATATGTAATTATTGGTAAGTGGCCTTGGTTTGATAAGCAGAACGATCAACTCAGAGCAGTTATCAACCTATAATACAGTCTGTCGTGTCGAGGCAAACCGCAGGTAATTATCCTCCACGTCATGCATTATTTTTCGATAACTGCACGGCTCGTCATTGATTATCCCTTGTCACACACATTTGAAATGTGTATTTATGTCCACATAAACAGAAGTACAAGAATGCCTTGTACAAAGGACATACACGCTGCCAGTGCAGTCAGACAATAGGAAAACAGCCAGTTACAAAGTGCATAGACAGCAGAACATTGTACATACAATATATAGTGGACATAAATCATGGATAAAGGAAACAACGCCTTCTCCAAATTGAGCGGCTTCCTATAATAGCTGATACTGAGCTGTACCTTGCAAACTGCTTGGCCCTCCCACAAACACACACACACACAGAGTGCCCCACCTCATCCAGTACAGCTTCAGCCTCCTCCTCTGTCTTGCCGGGGAATCGGATCCTCATGGCAGAGAGAGCAGCCAGGCTCTGACGCACCAGTTCTGTTTCCTGTTCCTTACTCCTTAGGTTCAGCACCGGATCAGCCTGCGCACACACACACACACACACACACACACACACACACACACACACACACACACACACACACACACACACACACACACACACACACACACACACACACACACACACACACACACACACATATTAAGACCTGAGACAAATGTCTTCTAAATCCTTACGGTTTTCTGAAAAACTTTTTCATGTCAAGGACCCCCAAAATTATATGTATTTGGTCGCGGACCCCCATCTCAAAATATTTTCCGGGGACCCCCAGAAGCAAAGATTTGAGTTAAAAAGGTTCGCTTTAAAATATAGGGACTCGCTTGCACTGATCTACAAGCTGTCATGCAGTGCGCCCCGCCGCGGTCATGTATTTCTTTTTTTTCCCGGTTGCCTTTTATGGTCTTAAATGGGGCGTGGAGCAATGCAAATGATTGTCCACGTGAACGCGCTTCTGACTGTCAGACAAAAATGAGGAAGACCGGCGATACACACATGAGAGATTGGTTGGTGAATGGCACGTCCGTTTGTGCTTATCGAAAATACGCACCCCTTTTGTCACTTTATTTAGGCACTATTTACAACCAGCTAAGTGAATCAGGCCCATTGAGTTTTCCATTGTTTCTTCTCCACACCCCCACTAGGTCTCCTCATCCAATCTCAATGGGCGTAAATTGCTTAGTGAATCTGGCCCATTCTGTTTCAAAACGCCAACAGATGCCAGGCAGACTGACATCCTCTGCAATATCAAGCTAGGTACATTATAGTCTGTCAATATGATATACTCTCTGTGGTATTGCTTTTGTCTAAAGAAATTGCTTCCTTGTTCCTGTTGAGGCAATAACCTTGATTACTGGAGGCAGGTTTCGGGAGAGACGCTGTTGTGTAGCCTGCCTTGGAAAGTGACACTGATAGGTATTGTAATGTCATGCAGATTGAGACAACTTTTATTAACAACCTGCTTCAAATGAAACTCTGTTGAGAAGAAGTGTATTCGACAACAATCCACCAATTCAAAATGCCATACTTTTTCGAAGATAGACTGTCATCAATATTAGAGAATATTCTACTATTATACTTACACAAAACAAGAAGTAAAGACATTTATGGTTACATTTTTACACAGTCAGAGTTACAAGAATACGCATTTACGGGTACAAAATTATCATAAATTCAAATTAAAAATAAATATATACATTCTCAAAGCAGTTAAATTAATACTGAGGATTTTACTGTGTACTTTTTTGTCTATTTGTCTATGGCAAAGGAATTGAGCCCGGTTGAGCCCAAACTAGTACTGTAAGAGGTGGTATTTCCCTCAGCATATGGGCAGCACAGCAGTAGATAGATACTGTATGAATTTACACATGTATTGAGGGAACAAAGATAGTAAATTGGACAGACAAATGCATACATATTTTGATATACAAGTGTGCCTGCATCCACGCTCACCTGCACTCCCTCTCTCTCCCTCACTCTCTCTGCCCTCCCTCCTCTCTCTCTCTCTCTCTCTCCCTCTCTCTCTCTCCCAAACACAGTGATAGAAGAACAAAGAAAATGAAGATGAATGCTTGTGAAACGCATGTCTGGGGCTCTTCTGTTTTTCACGTTGGCTTTCGCCACTGAAATGGATGGCCCTCTGTCCCTGGAGATGCTGTCACCGAATCGCACACTGCCAGCGCATGACACCATTGGCCTACAGCAGCAGACGTGCGTGCGTGTGTGTGTGTGTGTGTGTGTGTGTGTGTGTGTGTGTGTGTGTGTGTGTGTGTGTGTGTGTGTGTGTGTGTGTGTGTGTGTGTGTGTGTGTGTGTGTGTGTTGTATAACATAAGCGATTTGGTGGGCCCTTTAATCAAAGTACCTTACAGCACCATGAATATGATTCCCGCCCCAGTGGAAATTCAACACACAGGAATCCCTCAGTGGTATCGCCTTGCTGCCGACAACCCCTTCAGCTGTACTGTATGTGAGTGTGCATATGCTATTAAATATCCAAATATATGTGTGTGCCACCTGTGAACGTTATAAATCAAATGTACTGACTGTGAATAAGAAGAAATCTGTCCTCTTTGCATCACACACACCGTGCAGAAAGCGTGCATGCACTACCACACACAATGTAGATTTTTAGAATATCCCAAAACTAAAATAACCAGAATAAGTTCAAAAGAAAAATAATAATAATGCGGTAGGCAACCTTAGGCACGGGTGCCAACATTAGCACAGGGGAGGGTGATCACTTGCACACTGGCATAAGTGTGAGAGAAAGGAGGAAGGACATCCTGCACATAATTCTACATTCATTCAAACACTGAACTCTGACTGGGGAGGGAGTCTGGGAGATAGGTGGGTTGTCTAATGATCATTACATATTATAACAAAGAAAAAAACATGTATATGGACAATCAAAATATGTTGGAACTATTTTATTTTGATGGGGCGTCATAATTAAACTTAATGTTGATATGGCACACTGAAGATCAAGAAAATAAAAACATTGCACTTCATGTCAAAAAGGTTGCGGACCCCTGAGTATGGCATCGGTTCTCAACGTGGGGTCTGGGGACCCCCGGGGGTCCTTGAGGTTCCAGGGTGTCCCCAGCTAAATGATTGATAGTTAGGATTCACCAAATGGACTCTTATGGGTCTCTAACTAAGCGTACGCTGTCAGAGCTAAATGAAACACTGGGGGTCCTTGAAATGAAAACGGTTGAGAATCATTGATGTACGGTATAGAATCAAATATAAACGGCCAAATGGTTGGAGAGAGAGCATGCTGTTCTTCTAATTCCACACTCTGTTTTATGTACAACATGAGCAAAACGAGAGCAGGCGTGTCACAGGCAGGGTGCTGCTGTGTGATTCAACAATTTATATGGATTCATTTAGAATCAGAATAATTTGTTAATCCTCAGTGGATGAGACCGTACTGTATAATTCATGTTAGGTTTTAATGTTTTAACCCATTACAACCGGGAAAGCATCTGTGTAATTTTTGATGCATTGGATATTAAAAAATAGCTGATTTGTGTACATCTGCATCTTTTTGTACAAGCTTGTACATCTGCTATTTTTGATTTTTTTTTTTTTTAATCTTGGGAAGTGTGAGAACTACTGATTTAGAAGGCATTTGTAGAATCGGCCTCAGGTCTTAATGGGTTAATACATTATTTTTTTAAAGCATGTGTGCTTGTGTGTGCGTGCTACAGTAGGCTATAAACACACAAGCACATTCTTACGCTTGCTTGCTTTTGTAAGTACACAATATTCCACTCAATTCTATTCAGCGGGTTAAGAGAGTATGCAGTGTCCATCACATTCCACTCTGCCCAAAGGATCCTTCATCCTCCTCCATACACACACAGCATGCCAGTGGATGAAGGGGAGCAGAGGAGGCAAGCGTAAAGCAACAGATGGCAACATAATAAAAGGACCATTGTAGAGGACTACAGTAGACCTATAGAGTCCTTAAGGACCTTCTCGGAGGCCTTTCCAATGCCCACATGACACTGACTGTACATCCCAGGAGAGGGGAACAAATCCAGAGTCTTGAAGGACATACTGTACTATACTGTAGGCAGCGTGCATAATATGTGAGTGTCAGAACCAATGCGTTATATGCTATGAAGCAGTGGTTCTCAACCAGGGGTCCGGGGATCACCAGTGGTCCTTGAGGGGGTTCCAGGAGGTCCCCAGCTAAATGATGGAGAGTTGGTAACCAAATGGACCCGATCTTTAACTCTTTAACTGAGAGTGTACAAATGAAACCAAATGGACCCTTACGGGTCCATTTGGTTTCATTTTACTCTCTCAAGAGTTAAATTATTGTTAAACATCTGCATTACTTAATTAACGAAGTGTTATTTTGATCAACGTTTGCCTGTTATCTCTCCTATGGTACCAACATAAATACAGCATGGAATTGTGGACAAAGTCTTATCCAACGATGACAAAATATTCTAAGTTTTGGGTCTGAGAGTCTAAATTTCATTAAATGGTGGTTCCGTGGCTCAAATGCCCAATAAATAATGGACCTTGATATGAAAAAGGTTGAAAACCACTACACCCCTGTGTTACAGTATGCGTACGTAACGTACATGTTTGTATATACTGTACGGCGTACTCACCATGTTAGAGTGAATAGTCCCCAGGCTGTTGCTGTGCGGTACGCGGTGGGCGGAGCCGCTGCGACTCAGCGAATGGGAGCGAAGCGTGGCAGAGCTGGGCCTGACGAGGGGCGTGGCGAGGGGAACGGCGGGGGCGGGAAGCCTGGCGGATGACGCCCTCGCCGCATCACCGGGCGACGAAAGGGAAGCGATGGAGCGAGGACAGGAGATTGAGCGCCTGATTGGTCCGGAGAGGGTGGGGGACGCGGAGGGGGTGGGGCAGGGTTTGAGAGACTTGATTGGAGGTTTCCAGTGCACACGACCTGTATATGGGGGGGAGAGAGAGAGAGAGAGAGAGAGAGAGAGAGAGAGAGAGAGAGAGAGAGAGAGAGAGAGAGAGAGAGAGAGAGAGAGAGTTGGAGGGAGATATGGTAGGAATGACTGAAGGAATTTAAGTGGTGTCCTATTTAACCTCAGCCAATGAGAAGGCTTCCCCTTTTTTGTGTTTGATCTATTTTCACACTCTCTCACTCTCTCACTCTCTCTCTCTCTCTCTGTCAATCATCGCCCTTTACTCCGTCTTTCTATTCCTCCATCACACATCCCCATCCAGCTCGCTCTCTCTCACCGATCTCCTTCTCTCTATTTATTTCCCCACACTATCTCTATGTCAATCTCCCTTTCTCCTGACCCCCCCCCCCCCTCCATTAGTCTGCAGGCAGCTTTGGAAAAGAAATGCAGCATTAGAGCGGTGTGTGTGTGAGTACTACTATAGTGTGTGTGTGTGTGTGTGTGTGTGTGTGTGTGTGTGTGTGTGTGTGTGTGTGTGTGTGTGTGTGTGTGTGTGTGTGTGTGTGCGTGCGTGTGCGTGTTTGTGTGTGTGTCGTTAATGACCGCAATATGCTTTTCAGTAGTCGGTCCCGGCTGCTCGCTTTTTGGGACGGATTAAAGAGCACGGCACTTCAGCCGCAACGCACACAGCATGTCTGTAATAGTGTGAGAGCACTAACTTGAATACACAAGTGTGCCCTTGGTTCTTTTCCGACTGTGCCGTGTGTGTGTGTGTGTGTGTGTGTGTGTGTGTGTGTGTGTGTGTGTGTGTGTGTGTGTGTGTGTGTGTGTGTGTGTGTGTGTGTGTGTGTGTGTGTCTGTGTGTGTGTGTGTGTGTGGCTGACCTGGCATCAAACCCTCCAAGAGTCGTCTGTTGCCAAATGGACCGCATTATAGGGTTTACTTCTAGCCTCCCTCTGGTAGCTCAGTATAGATAAGGTCCAAGCATAACACACATATGCACCACACGTAAACCCTCTTCAAAACGGCTTCCTAATCACAGCTTTGACTTTGTCACACACTTTCTGATGAATGGAAAAATGAGTCTCCTGCAAAGGTCCTCATATAGTAGCAAGAAGAAGCCTCTCTGTAGTACTAACCAGAGAATGAATTCTTTTTCACTTTCTGAGGCGCGATCGATGGTACAATGGTGCCCCCCACCCCCCCCCCCCCTCTCTATCTCTGAAGAGAGATGAAGGGATGTTGTTGTGATTCTTGTGAGCACTGCAGCATGTTTTCGTTGAGTATACAAGAAAGATAATTTCAGGTTCATTCACTTGAGATGAGAAGGCTCTTTTCTCTCTCTCCCTATCTTTTCGAACTCATTCTTTGGGGGTGCCATTCTTTGGGGTATGGCTGTAACCGTTGTAAACAATGGGTGTGCTTTGATGATGCGCGCCTGACGCTTGCGGTGT
>NC_137607.1:39534352-39535484 GCF_963280865.1 Gymnoscopelus braueri | reverse complement strand
CGCTTGCAGTGTCAGGGGCAGGGCCTTAAGACGGTTGAGGATTATCTAGTTAGCCGTCTTGGCGCCTATTGAGCTCAAGCTAATTCCTGGTGGTCCGTCCGTCTTGGTGAGGTACATGGAACACTGATCATTGTACACCACACCGCCTTTAAAACACTCGAAAATCACCAGTATTTTTGAGACAAGGAACTGGATGATGGAATTAATTCCATCCATTGGCGAGCTTCTCTCGATGCCAAGTATTTTAGCCTGGCATCTCTGGCATGTTCCAGATTTAAGCCCTCAGAATCAGTCAGGGTTTCCCCCCTTACAGGGCCCCTGATTGCACTCCTCTGCAACATGAGAACCACACCATGCCACCAGTTTAGTCTATAATCATCATCATCATCATCATCATCATCATCATCATCACTGTAGACTGTAATTACTTGCCATCAGGCCCTGTTTTATCTTGTTAACTATAAAAACAAATCTCCATGGGGTGATCAACAACATCTGTCATTCAGGCCTAACCCACAGCACCACACCACATGCATGTGTGTGTGCTTGTGCAGTAGGCAGGTGCAGATGGAAATTGACTTAAAACTATGGTATATTCTAAAAAAGTAAAAAAAGAGTGTGTGCATAATATACTGTATGCATGTTGCATATCATCGTTTTAAGTTTGGGAATGTGGATGCGTGGGTGGCACACGTGGCGGTGCTCATGGTGCATGCCACCTCGTGCTCGCTGCATTCTGGGATCTGGATCAGTCTCCTAACTGTACTGTTCTCTGACTGACTCCTTTTCTATCTACTGTCACTGCTGCTGTGCTCTCATGTACTGAAAACTACATCTATCCATCATTCCATCTATCATTCTATCTGTCTGTCTGTCTGTCAAAAATGTTGTCAGTATTACCCAGTTCTAAATCAAATCAGTTATCAATGTAATCTGTAATATATCTGGTCTGGATAGCAAAGGAGGAGAGTGAAATTACAGTATGTAATGTAAATGATACACTGTATATTATGCCACCACGTGCTCACTGTGAACAACTTGCTGTAGAAGGAACTCAGAATGTCAAACATGGGCTGCTACGTTATTAAAATGCAATTTCTTATTATCTTTGTGACTAAAGACTAAGGACTAA
>NC_137607.1:39516852-39531852 GCF_963280865.1 Gymnoscopelus braueri | reverse complement strand
ACTGTATACTGCTTATAAGCTGCTATTTTTTACTATTTTTGGTAATGTTTGGAAAATTTTACCACTAATGAATTCAGTACTGCTGCACAGATGGAGGGAGAGAATATATTGGAGAGACTGGATTCAGAGATACACACTGGACAGGTGTGTGTGTGTGTGTGTGTGTGTGTGTGTGTGTGTGTGTGTGTGTGTGTGTGTGTGTGTGTGTGTGTAGTGTGTGTAGTGTGTGTAGTGTGTACGTGCGTGTGCGAGGGAGAGGGTGAAGTGAAGATACTGATCGAGACTGAGAGGGATTTGATGTAGAGAAGGAAAGAAAGAGGAAAAGGCCACAGGGTAACAGAGAAGTTAAAAAGAGAGTTAAAAAGAGAGAGAGAGAGAGAGAGTAGAAGAAGGAGGTAAAGAAAGACGGCCGCCAGGCATATTCCCTATCTCTCCCTCCATGGCCCCCCGTTTACCACTTTTCCTTGCTCCCTACCTCTCTCCCTCGCTCACTTTGAACGTTTGTCCGTCGATAACGAAGGACCCTCAGCGCCGCGCTCCCTAATCGCCTGGCTTCCCTCCTCCCCCTCCCCCCGCACGTTTGTACCCTCGTTTTGTTCCTTTTCACCAGATGGCTTCTGAGCGCCAAACCCCCAGGAGTGAATCTATCTGTCAGAGGGAGGGATGGGGCGGGGGGGGGGCACCTCCACTTTTTTACTCTCCATCTCCCTTTTCTCCTCTCTATTTCCATCTCTATCTATCTCCATTCCCTTTTCTTGACACACACACACACACAGTTGCTACCACTCGCTCACATGCACTCTGACAGCATTGGAAATGACGGGGACCGAATTAATTTGGACAACGCTTGATTGTGTGAGAAGGGCTCAGGCCTGCGTCTAAATGCAGCGCTCAACTGCCCTGTCGAGTCCCCTAACCGCACACTTTGACTGTTCCAGAGGCTGAGGGATTGATGCTGATGTGTGAGAGAGGCAGGGAGGGTGAGAGAGAGAGAGAGAGAGAGAGAGAGAGAGAGAGAGAGAGAGAGAGAGAGAGAGAGAGAGAGAGAGAGAGAGAGAGAGAGAGAGAGAGAGAGAGAGAGAGAGAGAGAGAGAGAGAGAGAGCAAGAGCGATGAAGGATGGGGGTATAGGGAGTGAAAGGAGAGGAAGGTGATGGAGGGACTAATGTGCTGTCGTGGGAAATGGAGGGGGCGTATAGGTGTTGTGTGACAGACTTGGGAAGAGAGAGAGAGACATGGGCGGTGGAGAGAGAGAGGACAGAGAGAGAGAGAGAGAGAGAGAGAGAGAGAGAGAGAGAGAGAGAGGGCGAGGGAGAGGGAGAGAGCCTGACAGCTGTCCCCTAAGGGAGTTGGGTCTTTTCTATGGGCCAGCTCTCTTTCAGATTTTCTCCCTCTCCTTAACTCTCCCTCTCCGTCCCTTCTGTATCACGTACTCCCTGGGCATTAGCTCCAGGCATCTCCCCACTACCTGCCTCTCCACCTCTTTTTCTCTCTCCCTCTCTCCTCCTTGACACCCATCCTTCCTTTTTCTTCTTCTTAATTCCCTTGAGGCATTTGGCCTCTTTATCCGTCCACCTTTCTTCTCTCACACACACACGCATGTACACACCAACACGCGCGTGTGCGCGCGCACACGCACACACACACACACACACACACACACACACACACACACACACACACACACACACACACACACTCTCTCTCCCCCCCTCTCTCTTTCTCTCTCTCCCTCTCTCCCACACACACACACACTCTGTCTCTCTCCCCCACCTTGGGGCCTCGTTGCCTGGAGGACTTTCCCATCAATTTCTCATCGTCCAGCTCACACTGCTCCAGCAGATCCAAGATGTCCTCTTCCTGCACAATAGACACATGTACACACACACACACACACACACACACACACACACACACACACACACACACACACACACACACACACACACACACACACACACACACACACACACACACACACACACACACACACACACACACACACACAGTTAAGAGGAAGAGGTAGAGTCAAATGCTAATGATGATAAATACAGTGAGTGATGATTAAAAGGCAGTTTGCTTTTACATCCTCTGGGAATTGTGCTCTGTTTTACAAAACAGAGCACAAACAAATTAAAAAGTTGAAAAAGACAAGGAAACTTTGACATCACACAAGCCCTGGACATCTGTGCCGTATCCCAGGTCCAGAAAAAAAAGGGAAAAAAGACCTTGGCTGAACATGCCTTGCTCCCTGGCAGCGCAGAGTCTGAATTTGGAAAATGCCTGCATTTCGCTTCATAGCCAATATGCTGGAGCGGTGGCCATTTTGGCCGCAGCCGAAATGCAGGGAAAAGGTGATTAAAAGTTGTTTTCTCTGCACTCGGTTGGCGGAGGGGTAAAGTTCCTGCCCAACACGACAGAGACTAGGGGTTTGAATCCTCCGTGGTGCATCCGGCTTGGCCGGGCATTCCGACGAACGCAATTGGCACGAGTTCGATGGTAGGAACGAGGCCGGGCGGGGAGGGGGGGGAACTCTGTTGCTGCACCAGCAACTCTACAGGTTGGTCAGGGCAGGGCATCTGTTCAGCAGGGATAGGAACAAGGTCAGATAGCATGTTCCTCCATGCATTACGTCCTTCCAGTGAAACTCTCACTGTCAGATGAAAAGAAGTGGCTGGTGACTCCATGTGTATCGGATTAGACACATGGTCATACAACTGCTTAAGGGGTGTGTGTGTCTGTGTGTGTGTGTGTGTGTGTGTGTGTGTGTGTGTGTGTGTGTGTGTGTGTGTGTGTGTGTGTGTGTGTGTGTGTGTGTGTGTGTGTGTGTGTGTGTGTGTGTGTGTGTGTGCGGCGCGCTCGCACGCACGCACTTGTTTGTGTAAAAGAACACGTCTGCTTGCCCTGAGCGAGTACTTAAGCGTGGGTGCACATGCGTTATTGTTCGCACATGTTTTGTTTTCGGAATGAAAGCCACTTGCATGCCTCATCTGTCTCCTGTATACAATATGTGTGCGTGTGCGTGCGCATGCAGTGTGTGTGCATGCCAAAGCAGTGCTGGCATGACATGCATGGGCCCCTGATCCTAGGCTGAGCAGCCAGCTAGCCAGGCTAGGAACCAGCCAGCCGACTGGAGGGGAAAGGGGCTTTAACCTCATAAAGACCCCCAAGCCTCATGTACATATGGTACATTTTGGACCATCTTTCCTCCGCTGTCTTTCCTATCTATCCATCTCTCCTTCCCTCTCTCCTGTGTCTCTTTACATTTCTCCATGTTCGATGTGGTTACCGTTAAAACTACACGTGGAAAGACAGAACAAAGCAGTAAATATGCTTTGAGGATACACAGTTGCACTTGTTGTATTTGCATTAAAGCACATATTTGAATCACATTGGTGTGAGACCAACAAAGCAAAGCAACACAAACATACTTGTTTTAAAGTGGTTAAATGTGCTGTTGATACAAACTGCCGTCTATACAGTATGTCATGCATTGTGAGCTTGTAGATTGTCTACTTTCGGTGCACAACACCATCGTACGATGAAGTATAAATCAGGCCTAAGTCCACAATTCCCACCAGAAAATGAAGTCTGCACTCCTTTACTTTCAAGGAAGAAAAGCTACAGTACCACATCATTCTTATTAGCATTCAACTCATCCTCCGCCTCAATGGGTATTTGTGGGCAGCGACTTTGAGCATATTTTTTTGATTGATTTAGGAAACTTTCTTCTTACACAAACTGTGAGAGAATCAATATTAAAACAAAGTCCATCCATGTCCGTCTTCTGCCCTTGTCTCCTGAAGCACTGCGGAGAATGGAAATCCACTTCTCTTTGTCTCAGTGGCTCTACTTTTACCTTCAAAGTTAGCTAGCTGCGTATCTCCCTGGTACCGGAGAGCCCTCATCATTTATGTGCATACAATTCCCTGTACAAACGTGCACATAATCTCAAAGTATGGCCTCAAATCTGTGTGTGTGTGTGTGTGTGTGTGTGTGTGTGTGTGTGTGTGTGTGTGTGTGTGTGTGTGTGTGTGTGTGTGTGTGTGTGTGTGTGTGTGTGTGTGTGTGTGTGTGTGTGTGCGCGTGTTCAAATCAGTGCACATGACACGTTGCTGCAAGTTGTATAAAAAATTCACCCATGGCAAAGCGGGTTAGGAAGTGTGCAAGGTAACTTATCAACTCTGAAAAGCCTCTTTATGAAATAAAAGCAAGCAGAACTGGCGAGTTACATCCACAGAGCCACAAACTTGTGAGAGAAGAGAAAAAAAAAGAAAGAGAGAGGTAGAAAGAAGTTGAGGCGAAGATTAAGAGGAAGGTGCTTAAGCAAGCAGAGAGAAACAAAAATGTGGTCGTGTGGGATTTAGCTTTCTTTTCAAACAACGATAAGTACTTTTGTAGTGAGAGAGAGAGCAGGGGGGGGGGTGTATGGACATTCTGTCAAAAACAGAAAGGCATCCTAACATGTTAAGGAGGAGACACTCTGAATTGTACTTGCGTGCCCCTCTGTCCTGTCTTGAGGACATAATATAAATTAGGTGTGTGTGCGCACACATGCACACTAAATGCTTGTCTGCAGGTGTCTGTTTATGATGTGCGCGGTTATCTACAGTACATGCATGTGTATCTGTGTTTGTAACTTACATGTAATATTCTGTGGTTGTACGTCAGGTTCATGTGGTGCGTGCTTGCAGATAATCTGGTTATTATGCATGCGTGTGCTTTTGTGCACACATATCTGTAAATCTATACACTGTAGGTGCTTATGTAACTATATTGTGCGTGCGTGCGTGCGTGCGTGCGTGCGTGCGTGGAGCTGGTCTCAGGTACGTGCCTTCATTCGTTTCAGAGGATTATTCATTTCCTTTTGAAGTGAGGCGGCTCGCCCAGCGAGGAAGGTCTGAAAGGCAGCAGACAGCAGACTCTCATACTTCTCCAAAAGAAGCTTGTCATCTGGAGGGTAAATACGTCTAGAGAGAGGGGGGATAGAGAGGGAGACAGAAAGAGAGAGGGAGAGAGAGAGGGCAAGAGAGAGAGGAGACAAAGATGGAGACAGAGAGATGAGAGAGGGAGTCAGAGAGACAGAAAAGGGGAGAGACACAGATATGAGAGTGGGAGAGAAAGAGCGGTAAAGAGTGATAGAGAGGTGGGAGAGAGATAAGAGGGAGAGAGACGAGAGGTGGAGATGGAAGAATAGAGAAAGGAGGAGAGGAGGGGTGGTCAGCAAAAGAATGAGGGAGAAGTGGAAATACAAAAGAGGAGAGAGACGGACGATATTGACCGACGAGAAAAGGAGAGCGGGCGAGGGAGATAGGAAATAGAGAAAGATTGGAGGTGTAACAATGACAGAAGAGTGGAGAGAAAAAACAGAAGTGAGGGAGTCATGGAGGAGAGGGAGGAGGAGGAGGAATGGAGTTTTGTCAAAGGTGAGAAGGAAGAGAATGGGAGGGGAGATGAAGGGCAGGTGGTCGTAGAGGAGAGGAGCGACAGAACGAGGAGGGAAAGAGAGAGAGAGACGAGAGAAGTGAGAGTAGTGTGAGGCGCAGAGAGACGATAGAGAAAGGGAAGGGGAGAGAGTCAGAGAAAGGGGAAAGAGGGACAGGGTTAATAGGGAGAAGGGGAAGCGTTCAATTCTGCAGAGCAAAATTCTGAGTGGTTATTTAACTCAGAGTGGAAAAATTTACCTGTAAGACTTTAATTAAACAATGTTGGCTGTGTGTAGAGTAGACTTTAGCAAAAAGCCCCTGGCCACATGTTTCACCGTACTGCTATCCGTCCGTCTTTCCCTCCGTCTTTCTATGCCCTCCAAGTCTAGACCGACAGTGTCCAGTGTTTATCTTCAGCCAGCGGGGATTAGAAAAACGCATAAACGTCCGCTTGGTTATCTCACCCATACATCTGCAAACTAGCCGCAGAGTCATCGCGCCAGCCATCGAATTAAAACAATGACCAGCGCAGAAGGAAAATAAAGTGGTGCGGTACCTCTGGCATCTGCACAGATGTTAGGATGGAGCCACACTCCAAATATGGTGTTAATAGATGGCTGCTGGAGTTAAATAGATGGCTGCTGGAATTAAAACGTCTACTACGAGGTCCAGCCTCCTTTTTAAAAACATACAAAACGGTAAAGCTGGATGTGAAGTCTACCTTTGCACGACATTTCAGGGCGCTGTTTTGCTTGCGGCACAGCTGGTAGATATGTAGATAATCCATAAAACTCAATCGTTTTCAGTGTTCCATTTGGTCGTGCAGCCCTGACTTGTTATAAACCTGATTTATACTTTGTTGTGCAACAGGGTCACGTGCCAATAATAGCCATGCAACACGCTATGAACTTGTAGATCGTCTATTTTCGGCACAAGACACAAGCGGCACAAGTATAAATGAAACATTAGCATGAGATTGTAGTCAGGGCAAGCAGTGTAATATTATGCAAATATGTCTTCATCACACAAAGTCTGCTGTTTTCAACATTTTACAGTTATTATTCTGGATACATGTATTTTATTCAGTATATTGTTGAGAAGATCCCCTTCAACAGGGAAAGAACACAGACATTTCGCACTACTTGATATGTATAAAAAATAACTGTACTATAACTCCGTGAACTTTCCTTAATGTACTTGAACATTACATTACGTGTTGGACTGTCTGAATAAAAAACACAAACAATACCATGTTCTGAAGAGAACTGCAAAATCATTCCAGTTCTTTCCCCCGGCCCCGTTTCTGTACTGATGCCATACTTTTTTCTCTTCTTTTTTTAAGGTACAGCATGTGTTCCAAATACTTTTCTCTCCAAGATATGCTCTGAGAATTCTGGCAAAGGTCTCCCTCCAAATCGGGGAAATACTGAATGTAAAATGTTAAGATGAAAGGCGGGGACAGACCAGCAAGTCCTTTAAAATGTAGTACGTGGTTTATTCACTTTGTTCAAAAGTGAAAGATCAGCTGTTCAATAGGAAGCAGTGACTGCTTGTGGCCTGGCGCTGCATCTCTGCTTTTTGAACATTTGGTCATTGAATCACAAACCCCCACACCACAAGTGTTTCATCTACTATACCAGCACATTTTCCTCCCCCGTTTTCCAGTCAGTGGAGTGCTGAAACCCCATTTACACCTTGCATTAAAATGTGACCTGTATATCTTAATCTGGATAAGGAAAAACGTTAATGCATTAAACATTGAAATCAGAATGCGATCACGTCTGGAGATGGTCTGGCGGCTCACATTGTGAGTCAAAGTTCGCTGGGTGTAAAAACGCGAGGGTGAGATCAGATTGTCATTATCTGGATAAGATATCCAGATACAGATCACATTTTAAGCCAAGGTGTAAATGTGACCTAAGATCCAAACTCCCAAGTATCAGCTTAAAACTCTAACTCACATCCTCTAACACAGTGGTTCTCAACCTTTTCAGACCACGACCCCCCAAAATAAGTGGTGGGGACTGCCCCCCCCCTTTGGGTTGAGAACCAGTGCTCTAACAAATGCACATGCACACACACACACACGCGAGCGCTCGCACACATACACTTCGCATTTTAACGCATCACTCCCTATAATGGTTTGACAGACATTTATTAAATGGTAGGGAAACAACAAGGCTCTGACCTCTGGGTGCTTGTTTTTTCGGCGTCTTTGTAGGTCACGTTTTCACCTAATGGCTGGGTAATGCGTTTATTAAGGGAGCTCTTCTAATGAGGAGCGGCTTGCTAATCAGAAGCCGGCGTTTGAATTCTGAGTGGTCTTTATTAGTTGTGCCCCAGACGGACCCTGGCCTGTCTGAAGACCAGTGGTGTAAAGTAACCAAGTACATTTACTCAAGTACTGTACTTAAGTACAATTTTGAGGTACTTTTACTTTACTGGAGTATTTCCAATTATCAGTACTTTTACTTCTACTCCACTACATCTCAGAGGCAAATATGGTACTTTTACTCCACTACAATTATTTGTTTAGTTACTAGTTACTTTGCAGATATAAATTATTACATTATAAAACATACATTTACCACTTTAGCCCTATTTTATACCATAAAATAGCCGATCTACAAGCTCACAACACGTCGCATCGCGACACGTTGTGAGCTTGTAGATCTGCTATTCTTTTTACTTTTGGTACTTTTTACTTTTGGTACTTTAAGTACATTTTGATACCAATACTTTTGTACTTTTACTCAAGTACATTTTTTATTCCGGACTTTTCCTTGCAACAGAGTAGGCTACTTCTACATTGCAGTATTGATACTGTTACTTAAGTAAACATTTGAGTACTTTTTCCACCACTGCTGGAGACTGTCTGGCTAACTTTCAGAGAGGAAGGGGAAGGAAGTGACAGTCACTTCACATGAGCTCTGATTCAACTTCCGACAGTTAAGCGACAAGTCAAGAGGTCACTTAAGTGAAAGAGAAGCTGGTGAAGCCAGAGTTAATCTCGTCGACTAAAACTATGACAGAAACATTTTTTTATTATTTGATGTATTTGATGTTTGATGATTGGCTTTTGTTTTTTAATAGAGCGGTCCCCTTGAATTGTAAGAAACATCATAATTCATACTCTTATGCAATGATGTTTTCTAATAAAACTTGAACTTGACCAAAAAAATATGCTATGATGACTAAAACCATATGACTAAATATACTGACAATTTCGTCAACAAATAAAAACTAGACTAAAATGTTAGGGAGGGACTAGTGGAGGAGAGATCCAGTAGAACTAAGACTGTAATTTTATGCTTGGTTGCGCGTGGGTGTCGCGGTCCGAAAATAGCTGATCTACAGCTAGCTATTTTCGGCACGCAGCTTAGCATAAATCAGTTATTGCGAGGCCATCATGGTCCGCCAAAATACGATTTAGTCGACTAAATCAACTGTAGATTCAGTTGACGAAAAATCTTATGATATTTAGTCAACTAAAATTAGACTAAAACTAAAGCATTTCAGATGACTAAAATATGACAAAAACTAAATGGCATTTTATTCAAATTTTATTCAAAACTAAAACGACATCAAGATTTGTGTCTCAATTAACACTATATGTGAAGCGAGAGAGAAAGAGAGAGCAGGGGATGAGTAGTTAACCCAAAAGGGCAATAGTGTGCATTAGTGTACACTACGTGTGTGCAAGTATGTACGCGTAAAAGACAGATTGAGAATGCGAGGCAGGAAAGTGTAGAGAATGAGAATGGGTACTTACTGTAGAGCGTGTGGTATGTGTGAGAGTGTGGTGTGTGTGGTGTAGGTATGTAGACTAATAGTGTGTGGGAGAGAACAAAAAGACGGAAAGAGAAACAGATAAGAATGTGTGAGGGACACACGCAGGGGAGGGGGAGCTTGTTTTGAAACACAACAGCTTGTTATCGTATTTTCCCTCTGTGGCCTTGGTATGGGCAGTGTGTTGCAGCTTTAAGCAGGGGTGTATGGAGAAATCAAGAGAATGACTCGGGGAGCGAAGGGAAATTAACAATGAACCAAGGACGGGTGGCGAATCAGGGGCAAGAGTTGCAGAGGCATGCTCCAAGGCCGTTAGCTCAGTCGATGAGGTGACTATTAAAACCCCATGCCCGCCACCAACAGGTCCTTGCTTCTGAAGTACTTAAATTGGAGGAGGGAAGAGACAGTACTTCTGATTGGCCAACAAAAAGGTAGCAATGTTTTGCACATTGAGAAACCTTGCCACTGTGAACTTAGTGTCTCTGTTATCTCTCTCTGTCACAATCTCTCTCTTCCTGTCACAATCTCTGTTTAGCTGTTCAGATCTCTATCTTCCCGTCGCAATCTCTTTACTGTCACCATCTCTCTTGCTGTCGCAAGCTCTCTCTTACCATTCCACTCTCTCTTCCTGTCTCTCTTTTCCTGTTTGCGATCTCTCTTCCGGTCATGATCCCTCTCTTCCTGTTCCAATCTCTGTCTTCCTTTTCTAATCTCTCTCTCTCTCTCTCTCTCTCTCTCTCTCTCTCTCTCTCTCTCTCTCTCTCTCTCTCTCTCTCTCTCTCTCTCTCTCTCTCTCTCTCTCTCTCTCTCTCTCTCTCTCTCTCAGCTATTCTGCCTTGCCTTCTCAAAACTTAAGGCGTTCTGCTTTCCCCTCTTTCTCTGCGGCAGCATTATTTATCCACCCGAGAGCCCTGCGAACTGCGGATGACCCCGTAAATGTAAGCAAAGCCAGCAGTGGTGGGTTAGGGGATTGGGGGGACGGAGAGGGAGGTTCCCGGTGGGAGCGCCCCAACCCGCTCACTCCTCTTCCTTACCTGTAGTTCCCCAGATGTCGCTTTTCATGCTCATCCCTGGAGATCTGCTTGCGGACCTGCGCCAGTCGCTCTTTCTAGAATCGGGGGAAGGAGAGGGTACAAAGGAAAACAAAAAGGACGAGAGGGGAAGTAAAGCTTTCAGCTGAAAGTTACCCTCCAACTCCACCTCTGAATCCCTCCATCCCACCCAAGATGGATGGGATGAAGACAGGTGTATCTTCAATTAGAATGAGAAAATGAGGGTATGAGTAAAAGATTTATTTTCCTTCCATTCAGATTTCATGAAATGAGAAAAGTATCATTATGGAGCTGGTCCTTTTGCCAAAAATCAGTGATATGTGTATTTGTGTGTGTGTATGTGTGTGTGTGTGTGTGTGTGTGTGTGTGTGTGTGTGCGCGTGCCCGTGTGTGCCCGCGTGTGTCTTTGCCGGCCGCTGATGTATGACGTTAAAGGCTAAGCGGGACGTGCCTGCGGCAAACCTCACCCCTGCCGACTTCCAATCCAAATCCTCAACAGCAGTTGGGAGCCACATCTGCTGTGCCCCACTGGCTAACTGGTGGGTGCATCGATATAACATGTTGCATCTAATTGCAACATTCTCGTTTGAAGACCCGGGTTGCATGTCACGCACCTCCCCATCTGCCCCTCACTTTCTGTCTCCCTGTACTCTCCAGTCTTGAATAAAACTATATGAAACAAAGACAATATTTTAAAAGAACAGCACCTTGGCACCATCCATCCCTACCTTCCCTGCTGATTACTGTCAGATTGATCAAAAAACTAATCAAGGAAGGTGGTGGGAGGCGCTAGCATTCCCCCCCCCCCCCCCCCCCCGACCCACCCCCCACGATGTAGGAAGCTCCCAACTAGTGAAAACATGTGCTTGTTTCAGAAAACTTTCACTCATTTGACACAGGATAAGAAAACAGTGGAAAACAAGCTTTATGACTGTCAGTATTTCATTTTGTTTTCCTTTCTGTTTCTCAGCTTTTGTCGTTTCCACCCAGGGGTAGGCTTGTCTGTGCAACAGCAGGCTGGTGTATTGTTTGTTTTGTTGTTTGTTTTGTTGTTTACCTCGTTGCGATGCATTACTCTATAAAATATAGATGTTTCACGTTTCAGTAAGAACAGCGCCTGGGAGAGTTGGAGATTTGATATTTGGCTGTTTTCTTTTTGTACAAAACTAAAGATCATGTTGATCTCTGATGAGTGTCATGTGCTCTATGTTGGAGCGGCAGAATACTGACGAGTAGACATGTATGTGAGATTATGAGTGGAGGTTTGCCAATCAGAATCCCTCTGGAAAAGTCTTGGAGTGGCAGAATTTAATCAGTAATACTTTTTCATATCGTTGCTGTCGGGCAAAAACCTTGTATCTCCATATTTCAACTTTTTTACGTTTTCTCGTAAATTAATGCCCTACTTCATCATACAAGAGTGTCACACAAACGTCTATTTTAACTATTTTAAATCGTTAATAAAAATAAATAATAATAATAATAATAAAAAAGGAACGGTTCTGGACATACAAGGTTTCCACCCCACAGTAACGATATGGTGGTTAAACCACCCTGACACTCCATTGGTAGTGACAGTATAGGTCTGTGTTTGCACTTGGCAGCTTCCATATATAAAAAAAATGTTCCCCAGGTAATCAAAGCTTTAAAACAATATATTGTCGATGTCAGGCGGAAACCTTGTATGTCCAAAACCGTGAATTTTCGGGAAATGGAAAAATCACCTCTGTTCTAATGGATCCAAAGTAGTTATTTAGTCTCAAGCTCTAGTTAATACTTTTTTGGGCATGGCATTATACATTTTCACCCACCAAAATTTTTTATTTTTTTCTTAGTTACTTTTGCATGACTTCATCATACAGCAAAGTATAGAATAGGGCATTAATTGACCAAAAAACATGGAGATACAAGATTTCTGTCCAATGACAGCAATATTTATTGATGCATTTATTTGTATTATTTGTATTATTATTTATTTATTTATTTGTATTTCTTGTGGCGTACCAGTTCTTCTCTCCTCCGTTCCAGTGTGTGTCGCTGTTTGTCCTTGTCTGAGGAGGCGGCGGACAGCTTCTTCATGGAGCCGTGTCCATAGAGACGTCTCTGAGCCTCCGCCTTCTGCTGAGCCAGGTTACGCTTCTTATCGCTGGCCCTGAAACACACACACACACACACACCACACACACACACACACAAAACACCCACCGACACGGAGATAAGAGATACAGTCAAAACACACAAACACACAACAAAAACGCACAACGCTTGAGATTAATGGGACTAGTCTGTCTAATTTGGAACGAGCCGGCCGTCGCGGTCTGGAGAAGGAGCAATTCATTTGAGCCAATCGCTGGCCCTTTAAATTGGATATTGAGTGCTGTTGGGGGACCGAGGTTTGTCAATGTCCATAGCCGGCCGGGTCGGAATTGATCCCCCGGTGATACAGTTTGTGTTCAAAGCGCCGCTGAGCCTTCACCCCCCCACGCCACCAGCCCCTCCCTTTAGGGAAGCAAAACCCATTACTATATATGGAGAAAGCGAGTGAGGTAGAACAAAACCCTCATTCAGTTCACTACGAACATAGGCAGTTTGTCCAGTGGAAAGAACTCACCCGTCACTGTTTCAAGTGACGGGGGTGTGAGCGTAAGATTTATTTGCCAGGATGGAAGAATCAAATCTTCCCTTTTAATCTCTGGGAACAACAGCAAACATTAGCGGCTAAACAAATCATTCCAATGTTTGCACTGAACGAAGCCAGGCGGGAGTTTGACTGAGTCTTTGCATAGACCATGAACTAACTCCATAGCGGCGCATGCATTTGATTCTGATTCTGATTGTCTGTGTGTGTGTGTGTGTGTGTGTGTGTGTGTGTGTGTGTGTGTGTGTGTGTGTGTGTGTGTGTGCGTGTGCGTGTGTGTGTGCGTGTGATTAGCAACAAAGTGGCTATATTTAGACGGGAGAGAGGACAGGCACAGGGAAAGGGTGAGAGAGTAGAAATGGAGTGGTGGCGAGAAAGAGACCAGAGGTCGGGTCTAAGATGATCAATCAGTGAACAGACTCACAGTAGCCAGTGGGGACACCACAGCGTGCACACACACAAGCATGCACATATGCCCACAAACTCATACACAAACACACTGTACTTACAAGTCTATATACAGTAAATAATACATGTGTAACACACACACACACACACACACACACACACACACACACACACACACACACACACACACACACACACACACACACACACACACACACACACACACACACACACCAAGCATCAAACATAAACTCATAATACACATAATAAACAGATGCAAACAAATTCCACATACATGTACTGGACGATATTAAGAATGACAAATACACAGATCACATTCACCAAACAATGCCAGCATCAAACATGCAAGCAGAAAAAATAGCATAAGCTCCAGTCCGCCCCCCCCCCCCCCCCCACACACACACACACACACACACACATTCACGCGCATGCTCTCGGCATGCCCGAGTGAAGTCTGCACAAAGAGCACAATGGAGAGGCTGAGCTTTGTATCTTGGCCTTTTCAATGCTGAACAACCCCCGCAGCAAAGCTAGCTCACACGTTTACAAGGACGGCGGGTTTTTGTCCACAGCCCAAGCCTGGTAAACAAACGCCCAGGCATCTCCACTGACATCGGTCTGAGAACTAAGACAAGAATGGCTGAACACAGCTGCATACATACATGAATGTATGAAAGAAATAAGCAAGTTTTCAGGGTTGCTAAAATTTAAAACGAATAAATAAATACGCATTAAAATAAAAATATTATTAATTATAAAAAGCCCGGAGTTTGAGATGCGACTGATATCGATCGACCTGACACCTTTAAACATTTAGAACGTTGTAAAAAAATAAAGTTTGGACGCAACTTTTGGACTGGCTCTTCGCTTGAAGTAATGGGCCTCTGGGGGAAATTCCCATCTGTGTGAGTATGTACACATATGTATTATGTATAGGTATGCTTCTGTGTGTCTGTGTGTGAGTGTGTGTGTGTGTGTGTGTGTGTGTGTGTGTGTGTGTGTGTGTGTGTGTGTGTGTGTGTGTGTGTGTGTGTGTGTGTGTGTGTGTGTGTGTGTGTGTGCGTGCGTGCGTGCGTGCGTGCGTGCGTGCGTGCGTGCGTGCGTGCGTGCGTGCGTGCTCGTGTATGTTACCTAATGTTGAGCAGTTTGAGGGCGTTGAGAAGCACCCCCTTCTTCACGTCGTAATCTATCTTCTGATCAGTCCCAAAGCTTGGAGCTCGATTGATCTGCCAGAGACGAGAGCAGAGAGTAACAACAAAGAAGTCCTGTACAATTTGAAGGGCAGATGTAGGTCAAACACAAGGGGAAACCGAGAAGAAAAAAGAGGAGAGATGTTTTTCAATAAAGATGATAGAGATAGGAGGGAGGAGGAGGTGCAGAGTGAGTGTTTTGTTTCCCATTGAACGACAGCTCAAGACACTTAGCCTTTGCCAGGGCATAAATACTGTCTGGCGAACATGTGCATATGCTTGTGTGCCCGCATGTGCGAGGGCATACTCCATATGTGCATATAGTTTGTGTGCGAGTGTGTCACCAGAGAACTGACCCTGTCCATCTAAGTCAAACACAGCGGGGGGGTGTAGAACTCTCTAACTTACTTCTGACCCCTCCCTCGGCACTTTGGACACCCTGTGCGGCACCAGCACACAGGGTGTGTGCCAGCCCAC
>NC_137607.1:39504352-39511852 GCF_963280865.1 Gymnoscopelus braueri | reverse complement strand
TCAGCACTACCTCTGTCATTCACAGACACACAAGAATATATTTCTCCTACATTATGTGTGTACACACACACGCGCGCACGCACGCACGCACGCACGCGCGCACGCGCACGCGCGCACACAAACACACAAACACACACACACACACACACACACACACACACACACACACACACACACACACACACACACACACACACACACACCCCCTTTCGGTCCTTGCTCAGTACTCAGTCACCACAAAAATGTGTAAGCAATATACATCCTAACCCTCAATCACACGTACACACTTATACATGCACGCACACACACAGTCTCACCAGTCACCAGTCACTCACTCACAAAAATGTAGGAATATACATCTCCCCCCTCAATCTCTCTCACATACTCTCTCACACACACACACACACACACACACACACACACACACACACACACACACACACACACACACACACACACACACACACACACACACACACACACACACACACACACACACACACACACACACACCACACACACACACACACACACACTACTGTCATGCGTGCCTGATGATAAATGACTAAACGTTGGGGTGCGTTTTCAACTGCCCCACATACGAGGCCTGCACGCTCCTAATTTGATACTTATTCCATGAAATAGTCATGTTGGGGGAAAAATGGATGTGGATAGAGACAGACAGTCTCATACATCATTCTAATTATTCTTTAATAAACCTCTTATGAGCCAGTGTGGGGCTCACAGGCGACTACTGCCACCTAGAGTTCGCCAAGAGAATAGACACCTATCCCTACATGAGCTGAGGGTAGCGCCCATAAACATTTAAAATAAAAGGAAAGAATTGATTTTATTAAGTGCTGTATATTGGTTAAAAAGTCAAACTGGAGCAGGGGAGGGGAGGAGGAAGAGAATAACGAATTGCTAATTGCATATACTGTGCTTCCTGTGTATATGACACATTGACACTTCTTTTGTATATAGACTGACCTGGTATTCCTGTGTAGATTTCCTTTTTTGCACAGTTGATCAATGACTGCAGCTTTTCAGCCTTTGTTTATTTTACCTTCATTTAATTTACCTTTATTTATTTATCTTGATAACGCTACTGGCACAAAATGACAGAATTTCCCCCTCTAGGGATATATGAAGTTTTGTCTGATCTTATCTCACTTAACAAGAAAAACAAAACGAGAATTGAGTGTATATCCAATCATATGTGTAGCCTGCTCTTGTCTATTTTCTCTCACACTGGAAAATTCAATCAAGCGAGCGGGAGAGAGCGTATATGGGAGAGAGTATTATTGGAGAGCACAGAGACACTTAATTCGTCTTTAATCACCCTGAATCACTTCAGAGCATTTGAGGAGAAAAAAAAATTTATGCTGTCGCACAATGTGCCGTTTGAAAGGTTAGTACTAAACACTTATACTGAGTCCTCCCTTAGAAGATATCTGAAAGGCACTTTTACAAAGCCCTCTTTGTGCTTTAAAATTACGACAGTAAAAAGAGAATAACCTGTGGTTGACTACTATTTAGAGTTTTATTAAAATCACAACAGATGAAAGTGGAGTTTTTATTATTTGAAAGATTTCATAAGCCACACTGGAGGGAATACGTGTATTGAAGCTATTTATGAGGGTCGGATCTTTGGTACAGAGGAGAAAGAAGGAGTCTCTCTCAATCGCAGTTTGGGAAGAATGGGTTGGGAGCCCATTTTAGGCCTTGGTACTCGAGTGAGCGAGGGTCATTGTCAGGTCTCAGGGTTGCACATCAAAAGTATGCATGCTGTGTGTGTGTGTGTGTGTGTGTGTGTGTGTGTGTGTGTGTGTGTGTGTGTGTGTGTGTGTGTGTGTGTGTGTGTGTGTGTGTGTGTGTGTGTGTGTGTGTGTGTGTGTGTGTGTGTGTGTATAGTCGCATTTGTTTACGGTCACCAGCATAGATTATTTCCATTACCCCCCAAACGCACACTCACACATGCTACCCCCCTTTTCAAAAGAAAAGGAAGTCTGGATTATGTTGGCTCGTGGGGAAGCACATGCAAACCAAACTCATCTTGAAACAATCGCAGAGGGACGAGTGAACGAGGGGTCGGGGTTGGGGGATTGGGGGCGGAGGTGGTCAGTCAGGAGGGGGTGGGGGGGGGTATGGCGGGTAGGCGGCTAGGGGCTGGTTTTAGCAGTCACCGCAGTTGGGGGTGAAAGCCAGCTGGAGCCTGCATGCATGCCGTCTCCTCGCATGTTCAATTGCGCGCCCAGACGTGCTCTTTCCCAGTGGTGGAAGAAGCACTCACATTTTTTACTTGCGTAAAAGTATCAATACCACCATTACAAGTAAAAGTCTGGTATTCAAAATTTACTTGAGTAAAAGTACAAAAGTATCAGCATCAAAAGTAAAAGTACTCATTATGCAGAATGTCCCATTTCGTAAGTTACCAAATGTATAAAATCCTTGGGAGCTTGTAGATCTGCTATTTTCAAATAGCCAAAGTATATATAGGGCTGAAGTGGTTCATGTATGTTTTTTGGAATAATAATCTAAATCTACAAAGTAACTAGTAATTAACATTTTCAATAATTGTAGTGGAGTAAAAGTACAATATTTGTCTCTGAGATGTAGTGGAGTAGGAGTAAAAGTATTGACAATTGGAAATACTCCAGTAAAGTAAAAATACATAAAAATGGTACTTAAGTACAGTACTTGAATACATGTAGGCTACTTAGTTACTTTACACCACTGCTCTTTCCAAGGTCCATAGCCCTGTAGTGGAAAGGCTTGCGCGTTTCTTTGTGTTGGTTGTGAGCACACACACACACACACACACACACACACAAACCAGCCCCACGCTTGACATGAGCACGCCCACCTCATTAGCTACCCATCACTCTTCACCTGTCCTGCAGTCGGGGGAGGAGGGGGGGGGGAGGGGTGTGCAGGATGGATGGATGAAGACATGGTAATTAGTTTGCGGCCGGCAACAAACAAATGCTGGAAAGACCGACATTGTGCGTGCCCTGCGTGCGTGTGTGTGTTTAAATCTGTTTATCTAAGCAAACGTAAGCTATTTTGTGCATGTGTGATCCCTTTCTGATAACCAACACCACCACTCAGTGCACCAAGCAAGAAAAAAATGTCCTCCTCCTCTCCTTTTCACTCCTCTCTCTTTCAGGGCCTATTTAGTTGGCCTGTTTGTGTACTTTCAAAGTGGGATTCCTCACAAGCACACACACACACACACACACCCCTCCCAACACCACCCCTGGAAGAATGAAAGGCCGACTGCGGTTTGATGCAGGGCAGATCACAGTGGTCAGCCACACACAGCACCAAGGATCTGCCCTGGAGACACACACACACACACACACACACACACACACACACACACACACACACACACACACACACACACACACACACACACACACACACAGCATTAATTTACCGCCATGACATTGTTCTTGTTCTGCAACACCAAAAGCCTACAGTATGTACAGTATATTATGCATATGCACATGGTCACATGTGCCCCAGGGAGAGACTGCAGGCGGGCGGCCCCCCTAACAAGCAGACAGACTGGCTTTTGAACCGTATGGACCCCCAGCAAAAGAGACACAGCTTTGCAGTGACCTGGCAGGCTTCTAATTATTGTCGGCTCGCTCCAAACACGCTCCAAAGTAAAAGAAAAAACATATTTAAATGCGGGGAAGAGGGAGTGTGTCTGTTTGGGGGGGGTATTAACTCATTAAAACGGGAAAACATCTGTCATTTTAGATGTTTGCGTTGGCTATTCAAAAATAGCAGATATACAAGCTCACTGCGATCTTGTAGATCGGCATTTTTTTTTTACAGTTTCTGAAAAATCTTGAACGTGTGAGAGCTACTGATTTAGAAGGCATTTTGTAGAATCATCCTCAGATCTTAAAGGGTTAAGCGAGCCAGAGCCTGCTGTAATGAGCAGTAAGCGTTTGAGCGGACCCCGG
The DNA here is from genome assembly GCF_963280865.1 of Gymnoscopelus braueri. Classification (NCBI taxonomy): domain Eukaryota; kingdom Metazoa; phylum Chordata; class Actinopteri; order Myctophiformes; family Myctophidae; genus Gymnoscopelus; species Gymnoscopelus braueri. Next base: position 39,507,872 of record NC_137607.1, on the reverse strand, counting down.
GTCCACGGACACCTGCCGGGGTCCCTGCAAGAACCATAAATGGCGCTTCTGGTCGGGTTCACAACCCAGATGGACGAGGTGAATCACTCGGTTTTGCGTGTTTATTCCTCCTGTTCTCAAAACCCCCACCCCATGCCCGCCCGCACACACACACACACACACACACACACACACACACACACACACACACACACACACACACACACACACACACACACACACACACACACACACACACACACACACACACACACACACACACACACACACACACACACACAGGGAGAGCCCTCCCTTTCTCACCCCACCCTTCCTGCTACCTCAGCTCACACCAAACATTCTCCCCGATTTGCCTTCACCCTGCTTTGACGTTATTTGTCATGCCGGCTTACGGCACACAGGATCAACTTGAAAAAGGGACGATGGGAGAGAGCAGGGTGATAATGCCATCGTACAGTTATGGCTAGTTTCTTTTCTTTCTTTTTTTTTACCCTATGAGCAAAAGCATTACTCATAATACAGCAGGTGATTTTTTATTTAACTAAACTGAACGTGTACATGTGGACCTCCATTTTGTTTCTAACCACCACTAGTCAGTTATACTTCCATTGTGAAGAGAAAGTGCTCAATGAAGGTTTCAAAGCAATACTAACAGCACAAACCACAGCCTAAAACATACTGTGTGTGAGCGTGCGTGTGCGTGGTGCATGTCATGTGTGTGTGTGAGAATGTGAGTGTGTGTAGTGAAGACCATGCCTGAATGAAACGCCTTTCCTCTACGAGACACAGATGCTGTCTGGACTGTTTTAATGAAAGTGAGCGGTCTAGGATTACACCATTTGTGTGTGTGTGTGTGTGTGTGTGTGTGTGTGTGTGTGTGTGTGTGTGTGTGTGTGTGTGCGTGTGCGTGTGTGTGCCTGTGTAGCGCTGATGTTTTGAATGTCAATAGGAGGTAGAACCTATGTTGAAAACCCTACTGAATTAAGATAAGGATCGCACAAAAGCCTGTCTCTCTCTCTCTCTCTCTCTCTCTCTCTCTCTCTCTCTCTCTCTCTCTCTCTCTCTCTCTCTCTCTCTCTCTCTCTCTCTCTCTTTTACTCTCCACCTCTTCCTCTTTTCTCCGTCGCGTTTTCAGCACAATGTGCCTTCTTTGATGCCTGGCCTTGGTTTAGCAAAACGCCTCTGCCTTGATTTCCCTGTTTTCACTCCAGCAGCGTGCGGTAAACAAACATCCCACATCTGACTGTTTTCCAGTTGTGTGTTTGGTTCAGTGGTGGAAGAAGTATTCCGATTTGTTTTTACTGTAGTCCTGTATTTAAAATGTTACGAGTAAAAGTACAACATTATTGGCATCAAAATATACTTATAGACAGTACCAACAATCTTTTAAAAAATATAGTAGATCTACAAGCTGAGCTTGTAAATCGCCTAAATAAAATAGGGCTTGAGTGGTAAATTAATGTTTTGTAATTTAACTCCTTAAATTACAAATGCCTCTGAGATGTAGTGGAGTAGAAGTATAAAGTATAAACAAATGGAAATACTCAAGGAAAGTAAAAGTATCTCAAAATTGTTCACCCAAAAAAATTTCTATAAATTACACACCGCATGAAGCCTTGAATTCATGGAGATTCCTGAGCCAATAATTTGATGACCGGGTCATCGGTCAGTAGGAGACTCCGCCGTCATCAAATTATTGGCTTAGGAATGCGACAAAAACTAAAGAAATATCCAGGATTCAAGGCTTCATGGGGTGTGTACGGTAATTGATAGAAAATATGATTTTTTTGGGGGTGAACTACTCCTTAAGTACAGTACTTAGAAATGTACTAAGTCACTTTCCACCACTGCAGACATTCCACGCCTGACTGTTTTCCGGGTGTGTGTTTGATTTGTGTTGGTTTTAGCTGCGCGTCTAAAATGTCTGCATTTATTGTAAAAAAAATTAAGGCATTATTGACTCCTATTTGTGCCTGTTCATTTGGAATCGACCCACAAACCGGGTCCATTTGTAGATGGTGGTGGAGAATAAGAGGCCCAAATGTCCCCTAATCATGGGTGTTGAGCTCAATGTCTTAGAAAAAAAGAAAAAAGCCTGTGGCAACTTTCTGGTGCCATAATTGTAGGACATGAAATGCAATCATGTTCCTTTTCTTGAAATGCATAACACACAGACACACACACACGCGCCTGCACACATTCGCACAAATATGAACCCAGGTAAATTGGTATTTGACATTTCCCTCCATGCGATAGCCAGATGGCTATCTGCCTTTCTGACCAGTGGGGAGCTTGTGTGAGTTGAGCTCTCGTCTTATGGAAGATTATAATTTTTTTTGCACATCGACCAAGCGGCCCTGGCGTTTTACGGAGTAAGCAAGGGGACGGGGTGGAGGCGCGGCCCGTGTAATCCACAGCGACACTGCTAACGAAACCTGAGTCACTTGAGTCTGCAAACTCAAACAAACCTGTAAAGCCTATAGATTGTGTTGCATTTTCTGACACAAATCCCCCCTACCCCACTCACTCTTTTAAGACTCCAGGCAAGTGGGGAAAAAAAGCAAAAAAAACGCAAATGGTGAAACGCAGTGAAATAGATTCAATTTGCTCTAAAACGGTGTAAAGTGATCTACTAAAAAATGTAATTTGCAGCCAGGGGCCTGGCCACGGGGCCTGCCGTTTGTCGTGACTAGCCTATGGGTCCGGTGGTGTTGTACGTCCCCTACTGAATTGGTACAACCGTTGGCTGACTAAAAGAGGTAATAAAGTTATTTTCAGGCTTGGCAGCATACGCAGCGGGCACGGCGGGGAGGAGGGGTTTCTATGCTTGAAACTATCCCCTGACTAATCACTTGGATTTTGGAAAGAAATGATTGCATGAAAGGGAAACGGTGCAGAGTGTGTGTGTGCGTGCGTGTGTGCGTGCGTGCGTGCGTGCGTGCGTGTACGATGTTAATTGATGAGAGTTATGGAGGGCGGCTAGTAGCACAGGGGGGATCATTACTGCTGAAGTGGAACAACTGCATTCACGGCTGTTTGCCTTGTCTCTCACACTCAGGCACACATGTACAAATTCACACGCGCGCGCACACACACACACACACACACACACACACACACACACACACACACACACACACACACACACACACACACACACACACACACACACACACACACACACACACACACACACACACACATATAGAGGCACAAACTCAGGTATCCACACACAAACATACAACTAACATTCACCTTCATACATCACCTATTCCACGATGACTCAATTCAAAAGCCTGTCAACTATCAAAACATTGCTTTTTATCACAGAAAAATCATAGACCCAGGTTTTTTTTTCTTTCATTTTTTTCTTAAGTGGGGGGCACGTTTATTTTAGGTTCGCACGATGGCAGAAAAACAAACAATTATCCCAAAGGCGTCTCACATCCTCAAGTTGATGTGTGGGGAATGAGGAGGCGGGTGGTGGGATGTGTGTGTGTGTGTTGGGAGGGGGGGGGGT